>NC_092690.1:23258996-23558996 GCF_964275005.1 Diadema setosum | reverse complement strand
AGGGACCTCTGACAGCCTATAATTTCAATTTTTTTCTAAATGTACATTTTCTGTGCCCGGGTTCTCTTTGTTGTTATGATATTTCTCTATAAAGTTCTTAGAATATTCTATACCGTATCAACGCAAGAGAAAACTGAGCGAGATATCTTCACGGGATCAGTATTTATCGCGCCGGGGCCAGACAGCCGACTCGGCGGTGAGAGCCTGCGATGGGGTAACTTATGTTTCAGTCGTCGACGTGCCAGGAATAGTGACGAAAAAGGGCGGCTGACGGGAACCGCTTTGAGATGTTTTTCCCCCGCATCACGTTCATTTTTGGCGGCATCGGATTATAATAGTGTCGCACTTTTGACATGTGTGATGGCTACGGGCGCCTCCAACGCCTTCTTCTTATCACAGATATTTGCTTTGTCCCGATAACGCCATAGCGATGATCAATTTCCTAACTGGCTTACATCATTCTTTATCAATGATTCTAGCTGTGGGTCTTACATCCAAAAAAAAAAAAAAAATCATATATCAGTGAAGTTCTATAAGCTCTTTAATAGACCTAATGTGCGTCTGATTCAATTAACCCATGCAAAGACTTCGTGTTTCTATATCATTGACTGGATAGTCAAATTGTCTTTGTATATGTAAATAGGGGAAAATGAAGGACTTCTAATCGCAGAATTCTCCCTAAGTTCCTGATATCCGATATGGCATATCGAAAAGCCGATGGTATCGCCAAAATGTAAAGGGTCAAAGGTCAAAACCTCGACGAAAGTTTCAAGCTATCGGGGGTATAGGGAGAATTAAAGTGTTAGTTTCCCTGCCTCTTCCGCTCTTGTTTTGAGAAAGCTAAGCATTGACGCGAATAATCCAGAGCGTGGGAGTTCAAAGGGATGATACAGTTTTGGTTGAGATGGAGCTTCAGGTTGTCAACTGTTTTATGATGATTTCTTTGACAAAATGAAAACCCTTTTATGAAATATCATTGGAAAGCATACATCTCTAAGAGGAATTCAAAGTTTATTTGATGAAATTTAGTTTTGAAGTGGCTGAAATATCCAAAACAAATCGATCCTTACAAAAGATGCGACCCATCTTTTATTAGGATCGCTTTGGTTTGATTTTCATGAAATAAATTTTGAATTCCTCCCAGAAATGTATGCTCTTTAACATTTCACAAAGTGGTTTCTGAGCATCTCGTAAACATCAAAAGCTGAATCCTCATCTCAATTAATACTATACCATCCCTTTAATGGGGTGAGAGGTGGACGTGGGAGGTTAGGCCCGATGACTCATTATTGCGATTAAGAGGGTGTCAACGTGATAACGTGAGAACGGAAAGGCCATATTCATACTTCAGATTTTCTGCGAATCTTTATTTAAGATTTATTGATGATTAATGAGGCGTCCAACATGTTTAGCGACATGTATGAAAAAAAAAAAAAAAACTTCTAGCAAAAGTTCATCCCCCACAAAGAATTCTCCATGATATATTCATCAGCTGCTCATTAATGCCACATGAAGATCTCAGTGCAGGCTTAAAACAATGAGCTTCTATCACTAAACGAATGATTTGAACGCTTGATTTTACAGACTGATTATAATCGTCTAGAAATCATAAATGCCATATTTTGACAATTTATCTTTCGTTACTACCATTTTAGTTTTACACCATGTGGAACTATATTTCAGACTGGATAAAAGAAAAAGTAATCCCGTTTAAGAAAAAATATGAACCTTGGACTAAAAAGAGAGATGAAAAACTTTACTTCGATACACTTAATTAAAAGAAGACGGATGCAAGAAAGAGTTGTGCCAAAAAAAAATATTTCTTACGTGCATTCATGTATATGACTAGCTCTCATGTATTTAAGTAGCTGATAAATTCAAAAACATATAAACTCCATTTTCAAATCTTATCATCAAAATTTGATCATATTCTTACTTTTACCTATCACTGATTTAATTTTTCTCTATTTGATTATAGAGAAAATAAAATCAATGATACTTTCAATCATAGTACACTCATCGCATTACAAGGAAGATTTTTGAAGATATCAAAATTACCATATTTCATTCTTTACTTTGTTTTCGGCATCTTCAATCTCAGATTTATCATACTGATAGAAATGGATTTGTCGGGTTATTTATTTATTTATTTTTTTTTTTTTTGCATTTAAACCCTTCATCAAGCATTTTAAGAATCAAATTCAAGTTACGCACTGACATGACAGAAAAGTTGCATCTCGACTTGATATTCCCGTGGTAAGAAAAGCTGTCGCTTATTTTCTGCGATGAAAGCAGGTTTTATTCTACACCTCTTCATAGTTTCGTGAGGCTGAAAAGGTTCATAAAACATGATAATTATGGTATTTAATGGTGACAGAGGGTTTTGCCTGAAATAAATGGTCCATCTTTCATGCTTTGCTTCAGATGAGATTCCCAATCTCTCCGTATCATTAACTTTCAAGACTTCCCCGCGGCTATATACTTCCCTTGACACACACTGTGTTTATCTGTCTTATTTTATATACTTCTCTCTCTCTCTCTTACTTCATATGCTTCTCTCTCTGACTTTATATACTTCTCTCTCTCTCTCTCTTACTTTATATGCTTCTCTCTCTCTGACTTTATGCACTTCTCTCTCTCTCTCTTACTTCATTTGCTTCTCTCTCTGACTTTATATACTTCTCTCTCTCTCTCTCTTACTTTATATGCTTCTCTCTCTCTGACTTTATGCACTTCTCTCTCTCTCTTACTTCATATGCTTCTCTCTCTGACTTTATATACTTCTCTCTCTCTCTTACTTTATATGCTTCTCTCTCTGACTTTATATACTTCTCTCTCTCTCTCTTACTTTATATGCTTTCTCTCTCTTACTTTATATACTTCTCTCTCTCTCTTACTTTATATGCTTCTCTCTCTTACTTTATATACTTCTCTCTCTTACTTCATATGCTTCTCTCTCTTACTTTATATACTTCTCTCTCTCTCTTACTTCATATGCTTCTCTCTCTGACTTTATATACTTCTCTCTCTCTTACTTTATATGCTTCTCTCTCTGACTTTATATACTTCTCTCTCTCTCTTACTTCATATGCTTCTCTCTCTTACTTTATATACTTCTCTCTCTCTCTTACTTTATATGCTTTCTCTCTCTTACTTTATATGCTTCTCTCTCTTACTTTATATACTTCTCTCTCTCTCTTACTTTATATGCTTTCTCTCTCTTACTTTATATGCTCTCTCTATCTCTCTATATCTACCCCTCTGTTTTCTCTCGTTATCTCTATCTTCCTATCAGCACTT
Source organism: Diadema setosum (assembly GCF_964275005.1). Taxonomy (NCBI): domain Eukaryota; kingdom Metazoa; phylum Echinodermata; class Echinoidea; order Diadematoida; family Diadematidae; genus Diadema; species Diadema setosum. Next base: position 23,555,696 of record NC_092690.1, on the reverse strand, counting down.
CCCTTCCCCTTCATTGCCTCTTTAATTTTGGATGACCAGAGATAAGAGGGTAAGGGGCGGGGGTGGTTAGAGGGAGAGATGATTTGGCTTTTGCACACATTGCCATCCACGACAGGTACATACATGGGACTAAGCGTATATGTTTTTTATTTGACTAACATATTGATGAAAATCTATATTCTTGAAATGCGGGGAAAAACGTAACATTCAATTCAATTCAATTCAATTTATTTCACATCTTTCAAAAAACAAACAATGATAGACATACATGTATGTATAAAATGTACAGAACAGAACACAGAAATATACACAAAACAAGGCATAAACAGTACAAGGACAGTTACAGTGAGGTATAAACACAGTAAAACAGTAATAACTGCAGCAGATGTGTGGGAATGACAAAAGGCCATTGGCCTGTCAAAGGTCAAACCCTAGATGGACTGCATCTTATAAGTTTGCATTTTAAAAATTGTGGCTTTTGGCTTTTATACATAGTTCCTCTACTTACAATGACTTAATAAATTCTTTAAGTAAAATGTTATAACATTACTGTATTGCAGATGTGATTATGCATAGTACATTATATACATTATACTGCAAAAAAAAATGTTCATAAGTATTAAAACATAACAGTTAAAACAATTAACATAATTAAACGACTGGTGGATTAATGATACAAAGCACGAATGAAGGTTGATGACTAAAATAGAAGTACGGATGGGTACACATGCTTTGAACGAGATATCACAAAATATAATAACTGTGGATTGTAAGATGTTACATAAGTGAGTGGTTCACAGTATACAAGCATGCTTTTTTTTTTCTTTTTTTTTCTCAAAACTTAACTTTGTATTTTGCCGGTAAGCATGTATTATCTTCATTTGTTAAACTATCATTTATCCTTTGTACAGTTGAATGTATGCCTATGATGTGATTTCTGATTTATGCCGAATGAAAATAAATGAACTGAATTGAATGACTTCTAATTGATATTAGAAAAATAATTGAATTGAATTAAACTGCTGAAATTAAGCAGGAGTCGGATAGATGACTCACCGATCGCCCTGACAAGCGAGGAAACTCTGGAGTTCCTGGTAGGTCTGTCCCTTTTCCACCAAGTGACAGTGGGGCGTGGCGACCCGTTGCTTCGGCAGGTCAGTGTGGCGTTTGACGACTCGTTGAAGAAGACCTTGTTCGGCTCCGCCGGCAGCCGGAAGGGGGCTTGATCGGGAAGAATGCTGCTGACCAGTGCCGGATCTGAACCGCAAGGAAATATATACACTTAATTATTTACACTAGATTTAGGCTAGATTCCGACTAAACTAGATTAAATTAGATATAAATTCCAGACTTCTACACAACAGCATGTTTTGCAATGCCATTATCGCATACACGTAATATGTTGATAATTCATATGAATCCGTATGATTGTCAATGCCAGTCATTTAAAAACACACACACCCACACACACACACACACACACAATATATATATATATATATATATATATATATATATATATATATATATATTTTTTTTTTTTTTTTTTACGACAAGACGCGACATTAACTTTTTCGTTCGGTGGCCCGTTCGGACTACCCAAATCATCAAATTGATTTTTTTTCTTCCTTTTTTTTTAGTGGCCCGATAATGAAGTTTGGTGGCCTGATGAAAATAAAGAAAAGCATAGGAAATTCAATCATTTGATAAAACATCGATAATAAAATCAAATCATGATGATTATGTAAAAGTTCGAAGGTTCAACAAAGAGTGTCAAATACCACGTATATACTGTGACTTAAAAGTAAGAAAACAAAACATAAGGGAAATGAAATGATTTGATAAAACATTAGAATGAAGTTAAGCCTTGATAATTACGTAAAAATTTGCAGGTATGTTCACGGGCTTAAAATGGCGCGGACTGTATCTAAGTTCACTGAAGTCTAACGCATTTAATATATACTTAACTGAGGCATGAAACACGATTTTCCATGACGCTATGCACATTTTGATAATTAATTTTGATATCCAACACAAATTATACATAAATTATCATTGGGCAGATAATCATTTATGGGCAATACACATGTAGAGAATACGGAGGACAAGTACGGATGCAAGTTTTATTCTGGGTAATCAGGGCTGTGTTTTATCCATTTATTTATGCATATTTACATGCACATATTAAACATCTACTAGTTAAAGAAACAAAGGCGCGTGTGTTACATACAATATATCTAACGTTGGCAAGAAGTTGATGTATACAGGCTATAGATATAGCGTTACAACGAACTTAACTTAAAAGTTGTGCCCGCTTTCACTATTACTAGATCACTTTGGATGTAATGCTTTAATATAAGATCAAAAGAACCAACGCCAAGTGCGTCTCCCAACCCTTGAAGAGATCATAAACGATTAAATTACTCGTTGTAGAGCGTACTCCCTCGGTTATAATTCTCTCGTTTCTTATACCTTTATTCTTTTTAGTTTTATTTTGTACCAAGAGAGTTGCATAATACTGTAATGGATGCGCGAGGAGCTAAAAGCACGTCGAGACCAAATGCATGACGCTCGTAAAGAGACAACAAGAGCGTAATTGTCCTAGATACAGCACGTCGTGTTTTGTTGACGCTGGATAGGTACGGCAGGTGTAACCAACAGGGATAGATATTGACGGCGCCATATTAGGCTGCTTCTGCCTGTCAGTTCTTCTCATTCAACTCTAGACTCTCCACAATTTTCCGCTTCGTTTTCTCCTTGCTTTTTCTTGTTTGTTTACGTTTTTGTACAGAACACCTACGCATATATATATATATATATATGTATATATATATATATATATATATATATATACATATATATATATATATATACAACATATACTACATATGTTATTACATATATTATGTTTATCATAATACATTTAACTTTTATTGGGAATATTTGTACACACACACGCATTTTATAATCAACATACATATAATCATATAATCATTATGTTATTATGTATGTATATTATATATGTATATATATATATATATATATATATATATATATATATATAATGGTATTATTATCCGCGTGTTGGAATAAGAGCATGAAGACGATGAAGACAAACAAATTGACATAATGCATTAGAATCCAACTTCATTTATTTGTAAACCAAATTTTCGACCCTTGCACGGATCTTCCTCAGGGTTACCCTGAGGAAGATCCGTGCAAGGGTCGAAAATTTGGTTTACAAATAAATGAAGTCCCTGAGGAAGATCCGTGCAAGGGTCGAAAATTTGGTTTACAAATAAATGAAGTTGGATTCTAATGCATTATGTCAATTTGTTTGTCTTCATCGTATATATATATATATATATATATATATATATATATATATATACGTATAACAGGGTTCCACACTAACTTTTATTTTTGGTGGCCCCGGGCCACCGTTAGTGTCGAGCCCTGCGTATAATCGTGATGATGCCATTTGAGCACTCAGACTGAGTGGTAAATTGCATCATAAACACCCCTATTATTATATGATTTCGTACAATGATAGCTGACATCATAAACCGCACAAAAAGACTGCATTTAATTCTAATGCTTGTAGTGAAGGTGAGAATTCTTGAACTCATGTAAAATTGAATGTTCATAACCCATCACACTTAACGTGCTTAAAATGCAAGATGCAAATTCTATTGGCAAAAAATAGTACTTTCAAGGTTTTCAAGCACGCTTTCTAAAATGCCTCGTGGATGGAGATCCGAGAACACAAACTTGTGACAGCATTAGATAGTCTAAAAAAAGACCAACTTAATAGAATCTGATACTTATCATACCTGACTTTATCCTTCCAAATATCCAATTTATAAAGAAAGCTGGCATCTGTGAGAAGACATCGGGAGCACCAAAGTGTTGTAGAGTTGACCTGATCAATCACATCACAAGCCCTACAGGAAAATCGCCTCTTAAACCTGTCTCTCTCTCTCTCTCTCTCTCTCTCTCTCTCTCTCTGTGTGTGGGTATGTGTGTGTGTGTGTGTGTGTGTGTAGGATTTCCTATCCTATACAATATCACAAGCATAATGAGCTTTTAAAGATCGCACTTCTTATTTCAATACGTTATAATGGGTTTGAATGGAATAGAAAGTAAATGTGCGTTTAAACGGAATCATGTAAAGGATACTGTCATTTCGAGCGTTAAACTCAACCTGTGAAGAATGATTCTCGTGTGAAGGCCTGTATGGGATATAGTTGGTCAATCTCTCTCCCTCTCTCTCTCTCTCTATTATATATAATTGGGTATATGCCTTTATTGGCTATTATATACATAATACGTATAATGTAAACATATATAAATGTATATACTTACAATCTACACAAGCCTCTAATTGTTGATTACCATTACGTCGTATGAAGTACTATAATACAGTTTTTGTGCTTTTGCGTAATTACTATTAAGCGTCAGTGGAACTCAACCAAGATCAGCCGGGGCGTGCAATTAGCATTAGTCTACTATAACAACCTTCTCATACGCAGGGCTCATTCACTGACTGACGAAAGACAACGGTCAGCCTTGGAGATATCAATATAATCAGAAGTCCGTTCCAGAACACTTGGCACGCAACGAACGTGAATTTGCCTTTGAAAGGTGGGTGGGTGGGGGGGGGGTATCATAGGGAAAGTACGTGCCTTTTGTTTGACGTTCTTTTGCCTATATGGATATACCAATTACAGCTACGATGGAGGCATCACACTAATAGACCCTGCGATTTGGAAAACAAAAACGCCCGGAGGTTCACTCAGGAGGTCAACTTCATTCATTTATCTTTTTTTTTTAGTGGTTTTTATCTGGTGAAATTGCCATTGGAATGCTTCTGTCGTTAACATTTTTCTATGATATTAAAACGTCTGAAGGTAGCAGTTTTCTGTCTCATTTACTTGTTTACCATGGACATTTAACGCAATTCAGTGAATTTGAAAAGCCGACGAATTTGTAATATACAATGATGTTCATAACCTGATATATTTCATCATCATTAGTTTTCAGGTCTGGATTAAATATTATGTGTATTTTTTTTTCTCGCATGAATTGGAATTACATTCTATACTGGAGCTTGGACTAGATCACTTCACCGAAATTATAATCATGAATATTCTTTTTGTTTGTTTAGTCTTCAAATGATGACTTTGACAGATTTGACAGAATATTAGCAATAAATACAATGATTTTCGCCCATGTAACTTGCCTTCTTTTGCTTCCGTTTTTTCTTGCCATATAGCAGCGGTCACACAACTACCTTTCTGCAGATTTCACCGAGGCTGTCAGTATTAGGCTGACTTATCTGAGATGGTTTCACAAAGGTGATATTCACTGGGTATCGGTTCTAGCATCAAATGGGGCATCCCTGACAAAAAGTAGTCCCCACGGAGGTGTTAAGGGTGAAGTTCATTAAAGGCCTGCCCCGAACGAGGCAACTGAGACGGGGGCGACTTTGTGACGTCAGCTTTATACCCACACGCCGCATGTCGTTTGTTGTCAGCGTACATAAAGTATGCAACGAGGGTAAATTATGATTCGCAGGGGGGTTTTTTACCTCGCTCTCCCTCTATCTTTCTGCTATCTTCTATATAAATAGTGTTTATATATGCAGTTGTTACACATACTGTATATATGATATATCAAACGTTTATGTAATAATACAGTATCGTGTTGCATGCATTACTGTATTTCCTGAACCAGCTAATGCGTAATCATGCATATACAAAATACTGTATACACAATGTATATTGTCATAATACACACTTATGTAATTAAATGCGTTTGAGTCTGTTTTTTTTTTCTCAGATATAGATGGTCACTTTTATACACTGAAATTATAACATACAATAGTCGTCAGCCAGTTGAGAGCAATGGGATTGTGGTGGGTTTTGGTGGGCCTCACAACACTCCGTTTATACCTTGGTAACTTGTGATAGCACTGGCACTTCTTAAGCCATCAATGTTCGCCATATTCATTGTGAGTAGCGATCTAAAATGTTTAAAATGTCTGTCAAACTGCACCCATTATTTAAATCTCGATATACGCTGTGACTACACGATTGTCACGAATAATTCATCCAGAAAATAAGGACACGATTGTTTTGTCTTTTGTCTGTGGGCGGAGGCAATATCCCCTATATGCTATACGTTGCGTGTAGTATAGACATGACTTCATCTAAGGTAGATATGAAACCAGTGTTTTCCCGAAGGCGCCACACTTCACTAGAAGATTTATATTTGGGTCTATCAACACTTGCAAACCGCTCAGATATCTATTACGAAGTCAATGAATATACATTGGACCAAACAGAAATATCACTTACAGATATCGCGCACACAATAAAACATGCGGCGGACAGCTACGCATGCAAACATTCACACCCAGTCCGCCCTACCTTCACCTCACGAGTCCGTGCCGGTTGGCCAAATCATGCGTAACGAGAGTCGGGTTATGAATATTATGCGAGCGTGCACTTACACGATACATTGAGCGTGAAGTTCAGCTCTGTCGGGCTTGGACTTGTGTTGATTGTGCACGTGTACATGTCCTCATCCGATCGCTGCACGTTGATTAGCCTCAGATCGAAGCTCGAGTTGAAGAAGTCTCCATCTTTGAAAATTCGCCCGGATGGGTCGAGCAGCTGATCCCCCACTGAAAGAACTCTTCCTGAAAGTATGCGGAAGTACATCAAACACATTGTCGATAATAAATACAAGACATTACCATTGACTGATTTAAGTGTTTGATTTGGGCGCCATAACAAACACTGACCTAGATTTTTATCAGGAATGGTCATAGGCTGTATTACGAACATGCGAAATACGCTGAATACTGCAGTTTACAGGCAGTTCTTCCTTAATACTGTCCTCTTCCATTAAGATTGTTAGATATCAAGAAAAAGCAGAAGTTGTTTAAGTCGTGATCACATCATCAACTTGAGACTAAATAGCTTCAAAGGAGATTGTAATATCCCAATAATTTTTCTGATGTTACCTTTCTTAATATGGATATGCCTACTGTCCCAAGATTCAATTCAGTTCAATACAATTCAATTCAATTCAATTCAATTCAATTCAATTCAATTCAATTCAATTCAATTCAATTCAATTCAATTCAATTCAATTCAAGTTTAACCCCATCTTTAAAAGAAATACAGCATAAACAAAGAAGTATAACAAATATAGTTCACTTATATATTTGACGTCAAAAAACATAACTAAAACACAATGCGAAGTATTACGGAAAAAATACATGGAAATGCTGCACGTTGATTATAAAGATTCTCTTTATTATATCGTCAAATCGATATGACATGAGGAAATCGGGATTGTACCTCTTGTGGTCGTAAAATGATTGAGTTTTCACATTTTATCTTTTTTGTGTTGAGATACTTTTTATCTTCTTCTCTTTGGGGAAGAAATAAGGGCAGCCGAAGAACACAAAATGCCTCTCTTAAGAGGAAAAGAAGGAAAGCAAGGCCACACGCCTTTTACAGATATCCGCTCAAACAGGTACAATTGTGTTATATAGGTTGTACATGTTCTTCTTTGTTGTCACGGTAGGGTGTGAGTATGGGATAGGTTATGAAGGGTCCGATGGATTATAAAACATTATGGAAGTTAAAGGCCATGATCACTTCCTCGAGAAAGATAATCATTATGAATCTGTAATGTCCACAAAAGCCTGTATCTAACATTGCGATTGACGAATCGCTCTGATGGAAACATTTCCTAAAGTTTGATTGATTACACTGCCTTGTGAAAAAAAAAAAGTTGAGCAGAGAGAAAGACAGACAGACAAAAACAGACGAACAGACAGAAAAACTGGGAGAGATATGGAATTGCCTATAATATGATGAAGAAAGTACGCATATTATGCCAACTGTCTTACTTCTTCCTTTGTTGTGCTTGTACCAAATTACAGGATTATCCCCCACGTCGGCTACTCGGCACTTCAGGAGGGCGTTGGCCCCTTCGTTGACCCGTATCATGACCTGGACGTTGTGCGTGATGAAGTACGGCATTCCGGGAGCTGCGGGAAAAAAAAAAGTAGGGAGGGGAAAAAAAGGGGGGATGCACACTTTTCTAGCGTTAGGCCATGGCGTCGCAGAGTCTACCGTTGGTCCCCTGTGCTGTATCTATATTTATCACCTCTGATATCTTGTCACCTAGCCGTTGATTGGTCGTATGTATCAAATTATTGATCACCGCTTGCCATTAACAAACCTTTGAAAGCGAACCGGTATTTTGAGCTTGTTACACTTTCAAAATGGTGTCCTGGTTACGTATGAAAGCAGAGAATTGGAGATAGTCGCGAAAATGTATCAGAAATTTCTCTGCGTATAATGTTCCTTTTATGTTGCTGATATTGACACATTCTACACGCACAAACTACATATCAAAGAGCGCAGTAATTTTTGTATCTCTGATCTCGGTATTTGTAAACCAATGTATGGCTATTCTAAACGCATTTACACTCATAAACGCACATGTCACATCAGGACGCCAGGGTCATCTTAATCTACCTAAACGGGATTTTATGTTCCAAATATATGGGGTAAGTCTTTTAAGACTTTGGAGCAACACAAAGAGACAGAGTTTGTCGGATGCAACTGTGCAACAGTCGTTGACAGTCTTAGATAAATTTCATTACCACATAGTGTGGACCAGAGTGACAACAAATCAAAAATAAAATTGATTTTTTTTTTCGTCATGTCTCCTTTTCTGTCAAGATGATTGATGCTGTTACTCTTATCATACATCCAGAAACCTAATTCACCGATATATATATATTCTTTTCTCTTTTTGCGGATATCAATACTCATTTCTTTTTGTAACTTTCCGTTTGTAATCACTTCTCTTCCATTGAGTATTCACCTAGATATCACAAAGTGGCGGCTCAGAAAGTAAATGTTCTATACAGTACCTATTACAAAGTCGATTACTTCTAACTTTGGGACGAGATCGTGCTTTAAAAGAAAAGGAGTACTATTCCATGACACAACAGCAACGGTAGTTCGAATGATATGTTCCGATCGAAGATGAACAAGAAACCAGAATAAGTAAAGATTAGGGGACCAACTTCTGCATACATTATAAAATGAGTCTTTTGTGATACTTACCAGGAATTCACCGATATTTGAGACTAGTTTATTTTATTAGAGGTGATTTTAGATGAATCATTTTTAGATCAGTGCCAAATCAACTTCAGCTATTTATAAAACCCGTGTTGTCCAGATGGGCATTTTGAAAGGATTTACTTTCACGTTGTTTAAATGTACTCAAGAATGGATTTGGAAAAAAAATACAAGTATTGTATTATTTTAGTATCATTACTATTATTATTACTATTGTACGCTTTAACTTAATCTACCCTTACCTAAGAAAGACATTGCAATTCACTGCATGCAGAGTGTATATAGAAAATCATTCAGACTACTGCAAATAGAGACTATGCTACAAAATATAGCATTTCTGTATAATGCAAAACATCATACTGAATACTGAAGATTGTAATAGTTTTCATGCTAAATAACTTAGAGCACAACCTGTGATTCCTAAACAAATTACAGTTGCAATGTGAGAGAGAGAGAGAAAGAAAAAAAAAGATAAAGAGCTTGCTGAGGAATGCAGTTGGAGATGCTTTAGTCTGCGGAATCTAGAGGTCTAATTCACGCTTAACGGCTAACCTAAATCCTCTTTTTAAAATCACAGTTATATTTCAGTCTAATTCACAATGTAATACAACATCTTCTTGCATACACGTCAAAGAATGCAAATTTGATAAGAAAGAGGCATTTTGAACAAAATTGCGTCCGAGCAGAAGATATGCGAGAGTAAAATGAGGCACGGTCAACACGTTGTACGTCAGTAACTCATAATAAGACACTTCTTTGAAGTTTATGGACATCTTACCCGAGTAACGACGAATTATTGGGGCTGTGGAGATTTATGTGTTTTGACAAGTGTTTGAGGGGGTAAAAGGTGCAAAACAAAGAGGTAATGATCAAATATTGAAAATTCTGGTGAAGTTCAGAATTCAAATATAAACAGCAAACTTATCGTGCAGATAATCAGATTTTAAAATGTGTTTTTCATGCAGAGCGAAAAGAGGTTTTTTTTTGTCTTCTTCGAAATCACTTCAGAAACGCAAAGGAAAGGGAAATGAGAGCACACAAACACCAAGCATGCAAAAGAAAATTAACTAAACAATAAAAAAGAACAAATAAAAAATGAATGAGGTTTGAACATATTGCCATTCAATTGCTTTCGTTAGTCAAATTATTTGCCTTTAACGTATCTTTTTCAGTGTCAGTATAAGATTTATTTCTCGACTTGTATAAAGGAAATCAATTTCGACTCTGTTCGAAAAGATGGAAAGACAGAAGATCAGGTAGGGAAAAAAAGCCAAAAGCGTCTCTATCGCGTCAATAGAAGTAGCGGAGATTGTACTCACAATGTGGTCTCGACGTAATACCAATTTGCTGGGCGGTCAGTTGGATTTCTCGGTGAAATTTGTGCATTGTTTTTTGCGTGAGGAGAGCTATGTTTTCACAAATTTGAAAAGTCGTCATATTTTTATTTCTGAAGCAATAAATCTTGTATAAAAGTAACAAACACGATAAACCTCGAGTCGGAAGAAGAAATCATCAAAAGATTCTCTTAACAAAATTTAACAATTCATATATAAAAAGTGCTGCAAGTATAGGTAATGCATATCTCCCTTTGGACACACTTACCAAAATATGTAAAAAGACTGTCAATTAGTTTAAATAAATGTAGTTATGGTAAAATCCTTCCCTTACAGGGTACGTGCCCTTCAAGGGTAATTCAAAAGAGTTATGAAAAAAGAAAAGAAATCAAAACCTGCAAAACTATTATCTCTTTCACGAATTACACAAAAAGTTGATTTTGTTTTTATCTCTTCGAAAAAACTATTGGGTCTTTTATTATTCTTATAATTAGTACACCTTGTGTCACTTCAAAACTTTTACAGTGATTTTTTTTTTTTTTTAAGTAATTAAATCACATTATTCCAGTATTGCATCTTCAAGATCACTTTCTTGGAGAAGTAATACTGGCAGTTTTTGGTTGGAGTTGATCTGGTCAGTGTTATGCAATCATGCTCATGATATTTGGTGCTGAGAAAAATAATGAACGCAGTAAGTAACGTCCACATTCAAGATGAACAGCGCCCAAAATGACATCATTAAGGGGCACCTGTCATGCTGCAACTGTTATGCTGCGTTCCTATCATCCAACTACCAGCACCTCTTTCTTGGAAGATACGACGTCGGTAACACTGTCCCTTTATCAAAAGAAAATGTGTCCTTCCTATAAACAACGCCCACATTCAATTATCTATAATTTCAGGGAGATCATCATTGCGTTTAATCTAACATAAACAAAACCCCTTCTTTTTCGGGGTTGTTGGTATTCTTGTCATGCAAACAATCTAGGGCTGGACATTAATATAGTCAGTAAGCAAGGGTGTATTATCATTTGCAATTACTTAAACGGCGCTGAAAATATAAGAACCCATAAGTAGATCCACTGTACAGTGCTGCCCCGGAAGTGCCCGGAAGGTATATACAGACAGGATATTGGTTTCGTTTCATTTCCTGCTCTTATGTGAATGAATGGCGTGGTTCATCAGCATTGACTCACATTTGTTTGTTGCTTAAACACATAATTATGGCATGACAACAAGTATACCCTGATGGGCGATCAAAGAATCAGAACATTTGTTTTTTGGTCACTGTGTAAGTCATATCAACAGATTAACGGGTAGCCTATTATCACTGATATACACCGAATTGTAAACATGTTGTTTTGCAGGCGGGTATCTAATGTTGCCAAGAATATATGGTCCACAAGGGAGTACTGGAATATCATCTTGAATAACAACAATCTCAACGCCCAGCAAGACGATATTCGTATGAATATCATGCAACTCAAATAAAAAAATGCTTCCTCTCTCGTATACATAGCACATTTTGCCCTTTTTCATCGATTTTCTCCTACTCGTTTTCATTCCCTCTTACAAATTCATGATGCAACCGTTTTACATTCAGCTATTTATATTCAAGATCAGGCGACCATAATTGTATTGCCATTCGTAGGACCGGGGTCATCCCACGAGACCGACACCCAGGAGTCATTCAGCCCACGAATCAAACAGCCCACGATTTGACACGACGCAAATAGCGCCCACGAGTTCAACATTTTTTTTATAGGTAACACATCCAGCAGCCGACGAGTTCGAGATTTACCCCCTCGTGGGCCATGTTTGCTTAGCGTCAAACTCATGGGCTGTATGACTCGTTGGCTGTATAACTCGCGGGCTGTATGACTCATGCTCTGTACGACTCGTGGGCTGTATGACTCGTCCCTCGTGGGTATCGATCTCGTGACGTGCACCCGTAGGGCCTACTTAGTTGATACGTGTATACGCGCTTTGCACAAGTTTGACGACAAGATCTTATCATTACCAAACACCTGCGCTTTCGACAACCTTCAAAATGTAATATCTCGTGCTTTCCTTATCACACAATTTCTAAACTTTCAGTGATACTTGTAGTTATTGAGATGTATGGTGCGTACTCTAAATGATACCGTTGCATTATCCGTACTTATTGTTTGAGTGCTCGTAACTGAGACCGTGAACCGGCACAGGAACCGGAATAAACCTGAAAATAAACTCTACTTATAAACTATATCAGTTACAATGGCAAACCTTGGGCAAAGTTACGTTATGTAGGCAAAATATCCATTACCATGACATTTTCCCCCACAAAGAGATCCAGTTTCAATGACGAAAAGTGAAAGTATTCGTCCTTCGGTGTAGTATTGCTGAGCAGATTTCCGAGTGGCCATGTTTTGCCCAAATGACATTACACAATGTCATTACATTACACAAATAAATACGTGGATTAAGTGAATGCAGCAATATCAGCAGAGCACATCAGCAAAATTTTAAGGAAAATTGGAAAATCGGCTCAAAATTAATTCTAAAGGATACTACAACAGATGATGACAGTACTGCAGAACGACATAAAGAAAATATAAAGAGAATTTTACAAAAGTTCATTTTTCCACCCTGTATACCAAAAGAGCAATTGTCTTACCTCTTTTAGAAAGCAGGTGGAATGATATTACCCTTAATACATTATGTCAACAACAAGTCAAAGGAATAAATACTTTTCATTAAAAAAAAAATCTAATTTTTGTAAAAATTTCTTAATATCTTTTCTATATCGCCGTTCTACAAACTGTCACAAACTGTTGTAGCCTTCTCATCCAGCTGTAGCGGCACTAAAACTTTAAAAAGTCATAACTTTGGAATGGATTATCAAATTTTCCCAAAATTCTTATTGATGTGGTCTACAAATATAGTTGTACAATGTATTCACTCAAGCCACGTTTTTATTTGGGGACCCTTTCCCCTGAAGTATCCGTATTCTGTCTTCGCAATCCATTGCAGATTAATTACCTTGGATGTTGCAACGAGGAAGGATGTTCACAGAAATCATATAACTTCCCCCAAACCGTCGTGGAGGAAGCTTAACAAAATATTCTAAACAAAAACCATCGAAGCAAAAATGTCCAAGTCAAAGTCATTATTATTCGCATTTTTATCATGCCCTCCATGTATCTGGAAAGGGGGATTGAAATAATAATTAAAAATAAAAAAATCACCGGTCACGTATTGACGTAGGAAGAGGAGGGTGCTCATTTCCATCTGTGACCATGAGACCTGCCAGTTTGTTTGAGTTTGTTAAGAAACAATCATCGCCTTCATTAGAATTGCCCCTCGCGGTAAGGGCAAGGGCACAAAGTGGGAACCTGAAGCTCCTTTTAATGGTAAAGTTGAGTTTTGTCAACTTTTTCTTTCATATTCACTGGAGCGAAGAAGAGCTATTGAAACAATGTAAGACATATACACATCCGAAATGGTATTGTCACGGGTCAGTTCAAATATATTCTAATAATATGCGTCATTAAGTAATAATGATAATAATAATAATAATAATAATAATAATAATAATAATAATAATAATGATGATAATAATAATAATAATAATAATAATAATAATAGTTATTCTAAAAATGATGATGATAATAAAAATTATAATAAAAGGTAGACTCACGTGAAGCGCTTATTCTACCAAAAAAAAAAAAAATATTTATGGTGCTGTGGAACAGAATATCAAATTCACATGTCAAATTAAATCAAATAATTATGTAAAAAAGTAAAACTACTGCTACTAAGTTATGAGGTTGCTTCAGTGTTCAAGTAGGACACAAAAATTATAAGAAATGAATTAAAAAAATTATGGTATTAAGAAATTTCAAATGCATGTACCAAGGTTTTATGACAAATTTCGAAAGTCAGGTGTCACAAAATATCGCTACATTTGCATCATTCTCTGACAAAGACGTGCCTGGCATATATAATCGTATTTCTGCATTGCTGAGTTTGGCGTTGATATCATTCAAAAGTAAGTAAAACATTTTTGTCAGTTAACTAGGCAACACATTTTCTACTTCTTCACCCGAAGCATTAATTACAGACGCAACTCGACGTAATGAATTTGACGCTTCCGCGGCGAAAGTGCAAGAACCGTCAAACGTATTAACCTCTTCGCATGCATAATTCACAGGCTCTTGAAGGTGAAGATCCGGTGTGGGGCGAAAGATGCACGGCTAACTCCAGAGAGAGTTATCTCCCTTTTTCCTCCATCCCCCTCTCTCTAACCTTCTCTCTTTTTCCGTCATGTTTAGTAACTATGGAAAATGGTGGCGGGAGTTAACAATGTATGGGAAACTGGGCCCGCTATAGCACTCCGGGGACACTCCAAAATTTAAGTGTATCTTTCCTTTCCTTGGCCTTCGTTGCAAAATACAGTCAGGCAGTGCTTCCGTTCCTGTGTACTGAAAGCCAGGACATACTAGTAGGACACCTTTGCCATATTCCTCTCAATTACTTGGTACTCTCATTATACGATCAACTTAGATTACAGTGTCTGGCCAAGGCATATGAAGACTGGCATTATCTGTTTGTTGAATCCTCTTTTTGAGCTAGTTTTACGGTTAAATTTGAATATCTTCAAATTTGTTTACATACGATGACTTTAAGTGAGTCATCAATGTTTGAGAGAGGATCATTTGTAACGGGCGTGTTGGTGGCGCCTTCCATTCGATCTAATCGACAATTGAAGACCCCCAAGGGGTAACCATTCCCGGTATAATGGTTTCCTGTTTAACATATCGAACAAACACATGGATACAGAGCAGCGAACAACACTGAGAGGCACGGTTAAGTTAATTGTTTTGCCATAGCGGCCATGTGGCCTGTTTCAGAAACCTCCTTTATAAAATAGAATATATAATACATTATGTCCATAAAAACATATCATGAAACTTATATGATTTTAATCACATGTGCTGAGCAAAGTTAAAGAACATTTCTGTGATTTTTTTGAAATAAAAAATTCATAAATATCGAACATTTTAATATCAGAAAAAGAAAGTTATGATAGATGAACGGTACAATTAATTGTTTTGCCATAATATTTATGCGGCCAGGTTCAGAAACATTCTTTATAAGATATATCAATTATATTTATATACAACATATATATACATAGTACATATAAAACTTACATAATATCGATCATCTTCGCTGAGAGAACTTAAATTTTCTATGTTTTTCTATCAAACATTAATATAATTATATCAGACATTTTAATATCATAAAAAAGAAAGTTACGATAGGTAAACAGTTAAATTGTTTTGCCACAACGGTTATGCGGCAATTTTCAGAAACCTTCTTTATAGAATATAATTATATGATACATATCTATATAGACATATGAAACTTTTATCTTTTTTTTTTCATCTTTGCTGGGCGGAGTTTAAAAAAAAAAAAATCTGTAGAAGTACTTTTCTACCAAAAATTCATATATCGCGCATTTTCATATCATCGAAAGAAAGTTATGAAAGATAACAGTTAAATTAGTTGTTTTGCCATAACGGTTATGCGGTAAGTTTCAGAGACCTTCTTTAAAAAAAAAATACAGAATACATAATTATATCTATATAAACATATTATGAAACTTGTATGATTTTAACCATCTTTGCTGAACAAAGTTAAAGGAAAATGTGTAAATTCTTTTTTTTTCTATCAAAATTTCATATATCAGGTATTTCAATATTATCAAAAGAAAGTTATGACGTACAAATACGTTGTTGTTTGTGTGATGTATAACAGCGGAACTTGCCCTTGACCTAGAGGTCGGAAATGATGTTCGCATTTAATTGTTTCTCACAATGTATCTGTTTATGCAATTTAAAATTCATTACCGGATCTCGCAATAATCACCTACGATAAGATTCACCTTGAAAAGAAGTTTGCAACCTCAAACCCCAATCAATGTGGTGACAGATTCTAAATGACCAGATGTTTCTTTTTCATTTAGCTTATTTGTTTGTGTGATGAACAATTCCAATTTATCTCCTCATACACCTCAAAATGAAAGTTTGTTAAAGAATGAGACAACAGAAGGACCATGTATACTTTGCAAAAGTAGGAATGCTCTTCAAGATTTCGTTAATTTACGTTTTTGAAATTATTACAAATATGTTCTGTTAATACACTGTATATAATTTTCGCTGTTTATTTAATGGAAACGAAAAAAAAAATAAAGTTGAAAGTTGAAAGATTCTTTCGGAATTGAAAAAAAAAAAATCTAAAAATCTGTTCAAAGATTCAAAATCTATTCAAAATGATAATGATCCTTGAATAGATCCGAAAGTTATATTGATGATATTTTGATGGATGGTGTTTAAGTAGTGAGAAATAAATTTCAAACGGATTGTGAGTAAAAATTTCATAGTTACGGCATTTTTGTCTCCTTTTATCACTGACAAGTTTGAATCAAAACAAAGCGTTTTATGTGCTCGAATGGGTGGAAAGATACAATAAAAGATTTTGTCGACTGAATCATCATGACCATAGTTACTAAAACATGAAAGACAAGCTCTTGTTCATCAGTGGAAAGTATTCTAAACAGTGCTAAAGCACACTTGAGCACACACAAAAAAAAAACCGAAATGAAAAACCTCGGTCATAGATAGCATTTGCTAAATTGTTATGCTGTCATTTATAAAAAAAAGAAAAGAAATAAAGACAATCATGAACATGCACTGCGTTACTGCAACCGATGTCCTTCTATGGTACGTGAAAACAAAAACAAAAATATCACACACACACACACACACACACACACTATATATATATATATATATATATATATATATATATATATATATATGGTTTCATAAACATGCCCTTCGTAGTTATAAAATGCACACACTTGACAAGAGCTAACGATCCAAAACTCACTCAATAACAAATAAAACACGACGATGGTCTCTCTATTTTTATGATGCCAAAAAATAAAAAGTTTTTTTTTTTTTGTCTGTTTGCGTGCAATATGCAAGAGTTCGTATTTGATTATCTAAGCATCTAAGAGTTCACCCCACACAGCACAAAGACAGCACACGCCGGATATGTAAATTGGGGGATGTAGTCGCAGCCTCCTTTTTGTCACTTCAAAGGAGGAAATATGCACCTCTGCAAGAGCGACAAGAATATTTTAGTTGCATAGATGCACTATTCTACATGCCTTTGTTTTCATTGTCAGCCAAATAGTAACCACATGCTAGTACACAAACATAAAACAGAACAATAAACATACATATAATTACGGAATGTTTGAGACATTCTCATGAATTCTTTGAATTTTAGAATGCTTTTAGGTTTCGATGATATTTTTTCCCCACGGTATACATTTCAGAGAAATCGAGAATGAAGTGGATAGGGCTTGTCATATTATTAGCTTTCATTTTTCTTCTTAGAAAAGAACCTCGATTTTTATATTACCATTATAGCTGCATTATCTAAAGGTGTATCATGTTAATGGCTTTCTTTACTCATCTTTGTCGGTTTGTTTTGTGCATCTATTTGTCTCTAGTATAGTTCCCACAGTTTCTGATTTAATGTCACTCTCATTAGAATAAATCGTGAAAAACCAGACTAGGGGTTAAGGGGGTTTGCATTGGGGGACGACCGCCGGAGAATCGGGCGATCTGCTGGTACCTACCTGGAGGCGTAGACTTCGGGGCGTTCGTACAGTTTCTGTACATCGATCCCGGCATGTTGGTGTCGGAGATCGCGACCACATTGGCGCACTTGCTGTTGCTTATCGGCTCGGTAAAAGCCGTGGAGCCGATAATGATTCGTCCCTTAAACTGGTCTGACAAAGTTGGGAGGGAGATGGGAGAATCAAGTGTATGCGGGGGGGGGGGGGGTGGTGACGGTGGTTGGGTTAAAAGGAATTCAATAGAAAGGGGGAGGGGTTATCAAAGTAGGGGTGGGGTGGATAAAAGACGTGACAGATGGGGTCGAAAACGGTATAACGGGATCGGTTTGCAGGGAATGAGTCGAGGTTCAGGTTGTGGAAAGACAACATAATGTGTTGATTAATCGATGTCTGGAATTTGCATCAAACAAGGACATGGTATACGCAGCGTTATCCTTCGATGTTTCCATCAGCGACAAAAAAAAAGTACTTCATCTCATGCAATAATTGTTTGCGTATGAAAACATACCGCGTATTCCCTTTGCACTTTAGTGAGAAAACGGACAAGTTCACGGGAGTTTCACCAAAAGATTTCCTCAAACAGTTCTAGCCTATGTTTTGAGCAACCGAGTCATTTATTCGTGACAGATAACATTAAAGTACAAAGAACTTTATGATGCTAGTCCGATCAGAAAATACTTCCAATACAACCTCACGTACATACATACATACACACACACACACACACACACACACACACACACACACGCACACGCACATGCGCGCGCGCGAACACACACAAACATACACACATACACGCACTTCTACCCAGAGAGAACTCACATGGTAAAGTACCTGTCGAGAACTTCTTGTCCCTTGCAAAATTCGACCAAGTAAGATCAAATAAACAAACGTGACACTCTATAATTTATTGTATGAGTTTTCTTTTTGTGAAACCTTTCAGCAAATGGTTGACAATTTAAAGAAATGATTGCATTTTCTCATCACTGTCGGTGCCTCACCTTACACAGGCCGGAAGATTTTTGGTCATGTAATTTTGCGATTTCTCTTCATCTACACTGCAGCACAAATCAGTAAAATCCATGCCACAGGCACTCTGTTCGGCTAACGTCAAAGAATATTTATGAAAAAGAGGCATTGACATAAAATCCTATCCTAGATTCAGGAAGACCGTAGTCTTGTTTAGCCCCCTGTATTCTCTATGCTTTGTTCTTCTCTTCACGTACACACAGACAGACAGACACACACACACACATAATAAATCAAATAATGAAAATCATGATATTGGTATCAATAGAGATATTAATAATAACGATACATAATCATTTATTGACACATTATGGGAAATTATTTGCAATCGATAGGTTTTGTATTTAATTGACGTGTCATGACAGCAAATTACATTTTCATTCATTGGTTTCATTTGCAGTGCACATGCAGTCATGCACGAGGAATGAATGCTATCACAATGCACTGTAGTCCTCTTTTATTTCGGGTTTTAATTCGGAATATCAATATCCTCTTTTATTTCGGGTTTTAATTCGGAATATCAATTTCGTTTTGCAGAAGCCGTTATGCGAGATGCGAACTCTTGTAGAATGAGTAGTAACGATTAAAATGCAGGCAGTCAGTGTTTACACTGACCGGAATACGCAGTGAAAAATTGCCCATAGGGTCAACACAGTCGTTGCCATGCATGGTATGATGCATGATATTAAACACATCATTTCTTCCCAAGTATAATGGGAAGTGGCTGTATACAAAAGATGGCCGCTTGACAGCATAATAATGATAATGTAAGTGTGTACATTATCTCAATAATACAACGGTATAATGCACTGTTACTCTGTTAGTAACGGAACACCATGATTTATTAGTATCATTAAAAAAAAATCATTAGGATAAAATGTCATAAGGCGCAGAAAACAACTACCATGGGAACAGCGGAACGATAAAGTCTGTCGGCAGGAAGCTTTGTAAGCCTTTTTCAGTGAAAGTGCATAATTGATAATTCTTGGGAAAAAAACCCCAAGAAGTGTTCGTTTAGCAGTCAACTCCTACGCAATATAAACAATCACACTAAAAGAACAATGACCCCTTCTCTAATATTTCTTTGTTGTAGACATTTTATCTTGTTTCTCTTGTTGCAACTCCCATTCCTCCTCTTTTAATTTAATTTAACATTTAATTGGTTATACCTTGGAAATATACCTTGGAAGTAGGCATTTAAAGTTAATAACTTATTTGCCTCTCGTTGACGTTATCATCAGGACGAAGAATCCAGATTAGGACACAAGTCTAGTGGCGCTCTACAGCAGTTGATGAACATGGACAGGCAAAGGACTCTTCTGGGTCAAATTGGTCTTTTCTTAACAACCAGAATTTCGACAAGTTGGACTTGAAAGTGTTAATTGATGTACTCTCCACCACAGCAGATGGGAGGTTGTTCCATTCGTTAATACATCTCTGAGAAAAGGATCCATGTCTAAGCTTTGAGTAAACTCTCTTCTTGGCAATCCTATATCGATGGCCACGGGTTCTACTATCAGTTGGATGGTCAAAGAAGTGTGCCGGATCAAGGTCATCTAGGCCATGCATTATTTTGTACATCTGAATCATATCAGCTCTATGGCGTCTGTAGGCAAGAGATGGCAATTTGAGATGTTGTAATCTCTTCTCATAACTCAGGTGTTGTAGCATCTGTATTTGGCGAGCTGCTCTACGCTGCACTTTTTCTATTTGTGTAATGTCTTTTTTCAACACTGGATGCCACACAGTTGAACAGTACTCAAGCCCGGGTCTGACGATTGCTTTGTATAAGTGCATAAAGCCTGTTCTGTCCAAATTAGAAAAAAAGTCCTATTGATGATCCCAAGCTTTCGATTTGCAGCAGCACATACACTATCCACATGATATGAAAACTTCAATTGTTTGTCAAATATTACGCCAAGGTCTGTCTCAATTTCGACGGCAGGAATAGGTGTATTCTCGTCTGACATGTAGTAATTATAACGAGGATTACTTCGACCATAGTGGATGACCTTGCACTTCTCTTGATTAAATGGTAGTTGCCACTGTTGGGACCATTTTAAGAGTCTTGCCAGATCGGCTTGTAGATTTTCACCATCCAATGGAGAGCGAATTGGCGAGAAAATTTTCGTATCATCTGCAAATAGCTTGACTTCTGATGAAGTGTTACAAATAATATCAGGAATGTCATTTATATATAACAAGAACAATGTTGGCCCCAATACACTTCCTTGAGGTACACCGCTAACAACGTCTGATGCACTTGATGGGGTACCATTTACAACTACCCGCTGGGTTCTTCCAGTCAGGAAAGATTTGATCCATTTATGTAGATTCCCTGTTATGCCGTACGCCTCTACTTTGTTCAGAAGTCTAGCATGTGGCACACTGTCAAAGGCTTTGCTGTAATCTAAGTAGATGCAGTCGATATTACCCTGGATGTCCAACTCCTTCATCCAGGTTTCAGTCACATTAAGTAGCTGTGTTGCACACGATCTACTTCCTCTAAATCCATACTGCTCATCCGTAAGGAGAGAGTTCGCATTCAAGTATTTGATAATTTCATCACGTACAATGGTCTCCATTAACTTAGAAAGGGAACTGGTTAGGCTGACTGGACGATAATTTCCTGGCTTCTTTTTGTCTCCTTTCTTAAAAAATTGGAGTAACGTTGGCTTCCTTCCACGAGTCACATACCACACCACCCAACATAGATTTGTTAAACAGATGAGCAAGTGGCTGGGAAATTTCATTCACCAATTCTTGAAGTATACGATTGTGAATATTGTCAGGTCCCGGAGATTTAGATTGGTCCAATTTCAAGATAGCATTTTTGACATTTTCGTAAGTCAAACAGACTGTGTCTAGTTGCATGTCACAAATCCTAGGTTCAAGGGATGGAACAAAACTTACATCCTCCTTGGTAAAGACTGATGCAAAGAATGAGCTCAGTGTTTCTGCTTTATCAGCATCAACGGTAGCAATGGTTCCGTCCAGCTTCTCCAAGTCACCAATACCGTGCCGAAATTTGTTTTTACTCTGAACATATCTCCAAAAACTTTTCGGATTGGATTTTATTTGCGAGGTCAACTTATGTTCAAATGACTTCTTCGCAAGGTTCACTTTCTCAGTTGCTTCATTTCTCGCTTTATTGTATAACGCTCTGTCAGACTCGCTTCTCGACTTCTGAAAACGGTTCCAAGATTTATGCTTGCATTTGATTGTTTGGCGTACAGTGTTATTCATCCATAGTGGTTGCTGATTATTCCTGGCTTTGACCTTTGGTACAAACTTAGCTGTTAACTCTTCCAAGCAATGAACAAGAATATCATTTTCACTGTTGATATCATCGTCCTGCACCATTGCGGAAAATGTATCATTATCTTTCACATGTTTCCTCATACGCTCATAATCTTCTTTGAAGAATGCAAAGCGTTCTTTTACGGGGATGCTTGTTACACCACCAGGCAGAAGCAGTCTAAAATCTAGCACCATGTGGTCACTTTTACCAATCGGTGGTGATATTGCTAAACAGTCTACCATATCCTCTTGGTTCGTTATGACAAGATCTAGAACGTTGGACTTCTGCCCGTCTCTCATCCTAGTGGGCTCTTCCACTAGCTGCGAAAGAAAAAGATTCTGCAGAACTTCCACAAAGTCCCTGGCAAATTTGTTTCCAGTTCCAGATACGGATAGAATATTCCAATCTACATTCGGTAAATTAAAGTCTCCAACAATGAATACGTTAGTATAAGATGAATTTTCTATCTCGTAAAATAGTTTCAACAGAGCCTCATTGTTTGCATCCGAACTATTTGGGCTTCTGTAAACACATCCAAAGAGAATACACTCTGAACCTGATGAAATAACACACCATACGCTTTCCATGAAGTCACTGTCTTTGAAAACTACTTGTTTTGACTGTAAGTTCTTTTTGCAGTACAATATAACACCTCTCTGACTTTCTGCTGGCATAAACATGTTGTATCCATTAATAATAAGTTCACATTCATCCACTGAATGAAGTAAGTTCTTTGGACGTATCTCCACTAGAGCAATGACATCTGGGTTTAGTACAGCAATTCTTGCTTCTAATTCTAACTTCTTGTTTGGTAAAGAGTCTACATTGCTATACATACAAGTCAAATGCCCTCCACGAATACTACTATTTACATGTAAAGAGTTTCCAGAGTCGATTTCTATGTTAGGCATCCTGAAAGGGCTGAGGGCCTTTCTGATTACCTTTTTTGTTTAGCTGATTTGAGGGATCCTTTCTCTTCACCAATCTGTCACCACGAATCATCCAGTTGTTGTCAGCCTCGCTCTTCCTTCTTTTCATTTCCTTGACAAGTTCGTTCCTTACTGCACGTTCTTTCTTTGTGAGGTCAGCTTGGATATAGAGATCTTTGTAGTCAGTTGGTCCAAAACGAAGCTTACTAGCTTTCTTCCTTGCTTCAGCACTGGAATCTGGGTTTGAGAATTCCACAAGCACTGGTCTTGGTCTTGGACTGGTATTACTCGAATCCAGTTGCCTTCTTCCCAACCTAGCAACACGTTTTGCATCTTCTTCGATTTCAAGATAATCCAGCATCCCTCGGATAGAGGCTGTGTCGTAGTACTGCCTCTCTTTACCGTCCTCTGACTCAAACTCTGCCAATCCATACACAACTATGTTATGTTTTCTTTTTTCCTTTTCGCGTTCTTCCTTAGCACAATCTTGGAAGATTGACTGGACAGATGAGGCCAGGACATCATGAGCAATATCACTGGGTTCCATTCTCTGCTTGTCTTTCAGTGCAACCTTCATTTCTTTGATATCGGATTCCAGACGCTTGCATAACTCTTCCACCTTAGACCAACCACTACTCATTTGTTCCAGTCTTTCAAGTCTCCTCTGTGTTTCTCCAAGGAATTTCTTGCACCGTTCCTCAACAATCTGGTCCGTTTTGACGGCTTCCAGGGCCCTAGATTCGCATGATGGGCAGAACCAGTGAGCCGCATTCACCTTAGTGAATAACCCAAATTCCTGAGAGGACAGGGCACTGCACTTTAAACAGAACCATTTTTCACATCGCTCACATTCAATACTGTCATTCCCACCGATGAGCTGTAATTCACAGGCTCCCCCACACATAGAACCCGGACTTCCAGAAAAGCCAGGCTTATCCGCATCCGTGCAAGATCCCGAAGTCCTAGCAGTTGAAGCATCCTTCATGTCAGCAGGTCTTTTCAGGATTTTGGGTTGAGTCTCTGAATTAACAGCACTACTTGATAAGGATCTCGTTTGCGGTCTATATCGCAAATCATCCTTAGCTGATGACATATTTGATCACCAAATTATTACTCAATCCTTAATTGAAACTTGAATAAACTTCTTCGGTCAAGCACAAATCAGAAGCAGAGAGACTAGACTGACTGACACTGTGACAGTAGATCCTAAATGCCCCAAAATTCAGCCAAAAATCACCACCAAATATGGCTGAAAACTAACCAAGAATTCAACACGTCAGCTCAAAATACAATACAATAAGCCATGCATATAATGATTCAAACAATAACAAAGCTGGTCACAACATTAAACACCAAGTCACCAGAGCACATTGCATGCTAGGCAGTTGGAGTCACAACCCTCACACAAAATGGAATGACTGGGACTGTAGTAACAGCAGCATAGCCAATTATACATACAGGTTGTTGAAAAGTATCCAATAAAATCAAGCTGAACAACTGGTCATCCTGCATAAATTTTCCTCAATCCTGGTTGTCTAGGTACTGAAAACCCCTGAATATCCACTGAAATGTTCAATTCTTCCAAGAAAGAGTAAAATCTTGAGCACTAAAACACATCTGTCAAGAGCCCAAAATGAAAACCATGTTCACTGCTGCACAGCACCACTATCATGGTTGTTTCAATTTTTGTTCTCGTTTTTAAATCTAAGAGTCAACCTTGTATACAAAAGCAAAAAAGTAATGTTTTCCTTGTTAACCTTGCTTTTTTGATGTACGTGATTGATAAAAAAGAGTGTATTTTATCTTGTTTTTCTTGTTGCAACTCCCATTCCTCCTCTTTTAATTTAATTTAACATTTAATTGGTTGTTTCAATTTTTGTTCTCGTTTTTAAATCTAAGAGTCAACCTTGTATACAAAAGCAAAAAAGTAATGTTTTCCTTGTTAACCTTGCTTTTTTGATGTACGTGATTGATAAAAAAGAGTGTATCAAAAAAAATAGCTGCTGAAAACTGCTTATCTAATAGTGGCGAGTATACCGATGTGTAGCTTTAATGAATACATTATCTAATTGCAGTGCCTGTTCTCCTTGGGAGGTAAAGAATTATTTCAGTGTAGGACAAGAGGGAGAGAGAGATAGGTAGACAGACAAATAGACAGATAGATAGATAGATCGATGTGTAGTAATCTTTAATCTTTTAATAACGTGCTCTAATTCCAAATCGGAAGACTCAATATACGTTAAAAAAAAGGAGTGCCGATGCGTAGCTTTAATGAATACATTATTCAATTGCATAGCCAGTTCTCCTTGGGAATTAAAGAATAATTATTATTTCAATGGAGGACAAGAGAGATAGAAAGATAGATAGATAGATAGATAGATAGATAGACAGATAGGTAATCTTGTAATAACGTGCTCTAATTCCGAGTTGGAAGACTTACCACGTTATTTTGAAATATATCATTTTTTTTTTCAATTCAATTCATTTATTTTTCATTCTTCTTTTTCCAACAAAACATAACACATAATAAATTTGGAATTACATCATAAACATAAACATTCGACTTTGCAAAAGATAAATGATACAGATAAACGAAAGAACACATACTGGAAAAAAGTACAAAGTTATGCTTCAGTTGAGAAAAAAAAAAGAACTGAGAGGTCCACTAAAAAGCAAGCTTGTATGTTGTGAACCACTCAAAAAATGAACAAACTTATGAATTACTTATTTACAAATACTTATCACACTACGACAGAACAGAACAAGACAGGAGAAATACAAAAGACATGACACGACTTGACAAAAAAGACGGAAAGAATGGAGAGAGAGAAAGGAAAAGAAAAAAGAGAGAATGCCTACACGCTGAACTAGGGAAATGGAACAGGGGGTGATTGAAAATGTGCTTCAGAGGGCTGGTACTGGACGCAGCTGTGCAAGGATTTGATGGCTATTACATAATAAAACACGTAATCAATTACGCAATAATGAAGCCAGTGATCGAAAGATTGGTGGATGGATGATGAACCCTGAGGTTGATGAGATCTAACTAATAAAGAATATATCAGAGAGGATTTAAGAGAAATGATTTCAACTTGCGCTTAAAAAAATGCAAAGAAGGGGATTTTTTTATTTCACAGCTTAATGAATTCCAAAATCTAGGACCGGTGTATATAAATGTACTCTGGGCTAATAAAGTTCTCAGGAGGGGCAAATGAAACTCATTAGATTGCCTAGTGGGATAATTATGAAAAAACTGGTTCTGTGGAAACATTGAATTGAAAATACTGGGAAGTGCATTTGCATTGTAATTAAACATAAACTGACCAAGCTGTAAAAAATACAAATCTTTAATTTTCAAAATCTTATATTTATTAAACAGTGGCTCTGAATGGGAACGTGGTGGGACGCCACAAATAATACGAAGTGCCTTTTTTTGCAGTAACAGTAATTTATCTAGTAAAGTTTGATGGGCACTACCCCATGCTAGGAGTCCGTAATTAAGATACGGTAAAATTAGAGAAAAATACAAGGTCAACAAAGAGGACATTGGAATATGAGACTTGAGTCTATTTATGATACCAATATTACGAGAAATTATGGTACTAATGTTAATAATGTGCGGTCTCCATGAAAGTTTATTGTCCACTGTGATACCAAGGAATTTTATATGAGATACACGTTCCAGCAGAGTGTCATCAAAAATGATATTTGTGCGCAAAGCTTCTACGGAATTGCTAAAAAGCATATACTTAGTTTTCTGGAGATTAAGTGATAATTTATTAGCTCTTATCCACTGAGTAACTTTTTTCAATTCGGAATTAACAATGCGTACGAGAGTATCTGGATTTCGGTGAGAAAAGAAAACGTTGGAATCATCAGCAAAAAGTATAAATGAGAGTATATCAAGATGATCTACAAAAGTCATTAATATAAGTGATAAAAAGTAAAGGTCCTAATAAGCTACCCTGTGGGACGCCACATTTAATAAATTCTAGATTTGAGTCATTCCCGTTCAGAGATACATATTGTTTTCGATTTTGTAGGTAACTCCTGAACCACTCCAAGGCCTTCCCCCGTATTCCATAATGAGACAATTTATATAATAAAATTTCATGATTTATCGTATCGAAGGCCTTGGAGAAGTCCAGGAAGATACCAATAAGATGAGAATGATTATCAATAGTATGCGCGGCGTGGTCAATAAACTTCAAAAGGGCATGAATGGTACTGTGTTTCTGACGAAACCCAAATTGAGAATTTGTAAAAACATTATGAAAATTAAGAAAATTAATTTAAGAAAATTATGAAAATTATGAAAATTATGAAAATTAAGAAAATTAACTTGGCATTAAAGGAATGCCAAGTTTCATTTTTCTTCGGGGCGCTGATAATGTGAACTGATTGCTTCACATTCATTGCCCACGTTTAAAAGTGAGTTATGTGGCTGAGAAGACAGATATTGTGAGAGAATACGTCATGAGAAAAGTCAGCATTATAGATGTGACAGTATATCGTTAGAGGTACGTTGTCAGTTCTCCGTCTGCAGGTGTAAAGCTTTAACCCATCTCTTCCGAGATGTGGTCATTTCCTATCAGCAGCAGTAAACTGTAGGCACTGCATGCCAGTTTCCTGAAGGCAATGAGTTAAGAATTTGGAAGATCTTATTTTTCCCTCCCAGCATCCCCATGGTCGCCCCTCGGCCGTGTGGATGATGGAGAATTCTTTACCTCGATGACAACTTTGGCTCACGAGCATATCACCCCTGGTCAACACGTAAAGGTATTCTATGAATTGTTAAAATTGCCCGAGTGACGCTGCCGAGACCGCGGAAGAATCCTCAGAATACCACTGGTTTCTTGCAGGTGGCAAAAAAAGGGGTACACGGTTATAAGTTCCGTGCCAACGAGCTCGCCAGGTAAATATGCTTTGCGCATGTGCAGAACTTCCTGCAATTTTCTGGCCAAAAAGGCGGTATATTATTCTCCTAAAGTGAGTTGCGTTTTGCAGTTACTGCGTGTTTAAGGAGAGTTGTAAAGGCAAAGTGTCAATGGTAATTATTTCAGAATGCATTATACCTCACTTTATTGCCTTAAAAAAGAATGGAATTACGGAAGTTAAGGGTGCCCCACTCCCAGGTAAAGTAAAAGCTCTGTTTACGAGGACAAAGTCCTGCATTTCCTGAGGAACTTTCACAAAACGTATAATTTGTACATAGACACCGCAAAATGAATGCACCAATATCACATCTTGAGTTTTGCATTGTATCAGCTGTACCATCTGAGGATTTCTACAAAATTTAAGAGTATTTGTACAATCAAAATAAAAATGTAAAACAGAGTTACATAACCATTCAATGGATTATACACATAGCAAAGTATAAGCATCTAGAAAAAAAAGAAAGAAATATATCTAGGGACTACACTCCTTTCATTCCATTTGTTCGCTTTTTTGTCTGAATCATATATCTGTTTCCCTTTCTCTTCCTCTCTTTTAGTGGCCACACAATAAAATGGTTAATTTCACAAATGACCATATCGTGAAAACATTTTCATAGAGGACGCAAAACGTTTTACTGATGCATCACACCCTCATTGGCAATAATCACCATCCTTTCAGCGATACTACATTACAATAACAAATCATTGCCGGCTCTTTCAGGTTATTAACCATATTGAGAAAGACACCTGTAATTATAGGTAAAAGTGTATGTTATCAGAGAGGAAAGCTGTGCCAGATATTTTCTTTTCCTCAAGGAAACACACTGTCACTATTTTCATTACTAATAATGAGTCAAAAGTCCCAATGTACGCCATATTCCTCTTTGCTGATGAATACCAGTAGAACAATATCCACGGCGCCAATTCATGGTGAATAAACAAATTCCGTCGTGGACCGTTGTGTTTACGAACTCTGTTTTGACAGTTGCTCGACGGAAAAAAAAAGTCCAATTCGACGCAATCACCAGAGTCAATTTGGGTGAAACGTCGATATCTAACCTTATGATTATGATACATTATGAAAGCTACATGACTACCCGCTCCCATTTCCTAAAAAGGTAAAAACACCCCAAACAAAGGCTTATACCAATTGCCCTGCAGGTTTCGCAATTGCATCTCTTCTGTTCATCTTTTCAGCGTGATCTAATGACTGTACCTTCATTGCTACATAGGGTTTAAATGGAAATCGGACACAACCTTTCATGACCTTTTTACAGACTGTTTGCTGACTTAAAACATGCTGTCAGCTCGATTAACCATTTCTGTACCAAGGAGTTAAACATGCCCAAAAATTCACACACAATGTATACCTATATATGGACAAAAAGTCAAAATGTGACACGCAGGGGATTTTACAAGAAATTCAACTCGTGATTTCTGATTTCCCCTGGTGACACTATGGTCTCACCTATTTCATCGGGCAATTAATTTGCTCGGAAAAAGTGTCAAATGCAAACTGTCAAAATAATTGGAATTCGCTGCTTTGATGCGCTGATGTTATTTCGTAATGTATTTTTTTTTTTTGTCACAGTAATTCTCCAGGTATAGTCACTTTTCTTTCTTACATTTTCTTATTACATGTTTCATTGAACAAAATTTCTTATTTACGTGCGACGACATAATATGTTATATCTGTATCTATATCTATATTATCTATATCTATATCTATATCTATATCTATATCTATATCTATATCTATATCTATATCTATATCTATCTCTCTCTCTCTCTCTCTCTTTATACTATATTATTTGAATATTCGGGATGTATCTGCTTGGTCCTTCTTGAATATGCTTTGTAAATCCAAGAGACTTTTTTGATTATCATTATTTCAACGGTGATAACAAAAATAATCAAATTCTTGAATGACTCAAGGGGAAACAAGATAGTTAATGGCCATTCAAGAACATGTAAGAACATAGCCTTTATAAACATAATGGACATCTAAAGGTCAACATCATAATGCATTATGGTGCTTGATCATCATCTCAAAATAGCGGTGTTAAGCTATCATGACGTCCCTAGCTGTCCTCAATTTTGCATTAAACCGTACGTAACACAAAATCTGCTGTTTATTTTCTCCTCAGCAGAGTCTTTCTAGGAGAGAGAGAGAAAAAAAGCCCCCCCCCCCCCCTCCACGTCACCCGAAAATGCGCATTCAGTGCATTTTGTTTCCAAAATCTTTAAAAAATCTGTTATTGTTAAGTTGTCAAGATATTTTTCTATAAATACGCGAAGAAGTGAAATGCCTAGATTACCATATCAGATAATAGAAAATAAAATGTCAGTGAACTGCTGCTGCACAGTTCATTTGTTATAATTTTTAATAATTTGTCATAATGACAAAGTCTCCCATAACTACGATATATTGGAATGCTTTCAAAAATGCATTTAGTATCATGTCCATCTATCTAACCTAATTTCTTGCGCATGTTTTCATAAAGAATTCATGAATTGTTGTTGAATGAAAGATGGTAACGAGATTAAATATGCATACATGCCAGTGTCTGCACGTGTAACGGATTCATGTCTTGTTATTTCAAAGATTGCAAGCTGAATCATATTCTAGGAATATAAATTCACCCAGATCACCCCATTGCTCTGCTAACTTTTGAAACAATATAAATTTTTGAAGCACATGAAAATTGAGATTATTCAAGTTTGTTTTTACTATGCTCCGTTAATATTTTGTTCGTTGATACTTGTACTAATGTTCACTTTCACACATTCTTAATTAACAAAAATGAAATCAAATTACTTAATTAATTGAACATGGGTATTGAATGGATTCAGTTGTTAAGTTCAACACAAGCATACCAGGCAGGATTAGAAAGTTCCTTTCTGGAGAAATACCTACCTGCATTCTAACTTCTTGTGTGTAATAAACCAAGATCGCGATGTTATAACCACTACTTTACGATGTCCTCGAGATAGAAATCATTTTTATCATTCTTATTGATATAATGATTGAAAATCACAAGTATGCTACAAACACGTTTTTCGTTTGGCACGTAAAGAAGCCCCATTAGATAGGAGACAGTTTCGCATTACAATGATGAGTCAATTTCTTCAGTAAATTAAAGGGATCGAATAGTTTGGTTAAGACGTAACTTCATTTTTTTCCTTTTTTGGTAAGACAATGAAAAAGCTCTTGTGAAATATGAAAGACCGTGTAACTCCAAGAGCAATTCAACATTTATTTAATGAAAATGTGTTTTGAAATGGCTGAGATACCCAAAACAGAGTAATCTTAATAAAGGTGGGATCCATTTTTTATTACGATTGTTTTGTTTTACTTTGTTTTTGGATGTCTCACTATTCCAAAACCGATTTTCATCTAATAAACTTTGAATTCCTCTTAGAATGGTATATGCTTCATATTATTTCATAAGTGGTTTCTTGGTATCTCGCAAAAGGTTAAAAGTTCAATCCTCATCTCCACCAATACTATATCATCCCTTTAATGACAGTTATGTTTACTTTCTATTTATTAGTCAGGGAGGGGAGAAGGAAGCAATGTCCTTTATAAGAGTGGACCAAATCATCCTTTCAGATTTAAAGGGGGTAGATATTTCCTCGATTTAAATATTTCCTGCCTTCATCGCGGTAAAGTTACCCTTCAAATTACCCCCCCCCCCCCTAGAAAAAAAATGTGTCAGTCTTTATGGCTATATTCACAGTAGATACTACAGGAAGAGGAGAGACACAGGATTGGGCATGGAATCATCTGCCATCAGGTCTAGTAACATTATCCGTGCTCCTTTTATCCCTCCAAATCCCCGTGGCTGCATTATGGTAATAGACAGTAGCGTCTTTTGCATATTCTCTCTTCCGTAGCTATCCCCCCTTTCAGTGTCTTTCCCGCGTGTTCCTGTCTATTGCTATGTCTGTGTCAAGGAAGGATTTGGTGATTGCACGGGATGATACAGTGTCATAATGCCGCCGGGTATTCTGCCGAAAGGGTGGGAGGTTTTAAGCACCAAATGAGTGTTTTATTACATTTTAGGACCATGTCTTTGTCCAATTTTACCATCGATAAGGATGTGAACACTATGTATATCCTATCTAAATTGCCTTCTCTGCGCGGTTACCTAGGAAAGAGAAACATACATTCAGAGGTAAAAACATCAACGTTTTGAATATATTTCAAGCTAACCTCAATCAGGTCGCACTCGATCGGAATGGGACTCGACCGCTTCTAACAACATCACCTAAATATGAAGATCATGTAACAGAATGAATGTTACTTACAGTGAAGTGAAACGGAAAGAAACCAATGGCCGATGGGGTAAATAAATACAACAGTATTTACATTCAGGTGAATGCTTGTTTGTTTGTTTGTTTGTGTGTGTGTGTGTGTGTGTGTGTGTGTGTGTGTGTGTGTCTATGTGTGTGGTGTCATGTACATACGAAGTTTGCGCTGTGTATTTCCTTATGTGTCTATTATGAATAACATTTGGTTAATAGGGCCTACACTGTACCTATAGCCACGATATAGCGTATCTTTTATAGTGCGCATTGAAAACAACACTATAAATGATTACCTGTAAATCAACTAAAGGGGCATCACTTTGTCATGTTAGTGATGGTTACGGTGTCTGATCACAAAAAAAAAAAGAAATCATATCTATTTCGGATTGATGAACAGTGACAAAGCAGGATTAGACGCAAAAAAAAAAAGCCCTTCAAAGTGCAATATTTTGTTTACGACAAGTTTAGGTTAAATGATTGTACTCTCATATCTCTAACTTCGTTTATACATCCTACGCTTTAATCAGGATGAATGGGGAAAATAATTGCAATGACATGATTACTTCTTTGATGAAAGAGAGTATACCAAGTTATGATACTAACTTATGATTTCATAATATCAAGGTAAACCTGTTTCAACCTTTCGAATTTAGCCATGACCGTTTTGCCTATACCATACTGTACAGTAAATTCATTAAAAGAGAACAAAAGTATTCAAAGCTTTAAACAGCAACTTTTCGACTTTGGTATTCACACACAACAAAATTATGGCAAGCTTCAGATTTTAGCAAATAATCTTATAGACTTAATGAAAACAATGTGCATTATCTTGCATTCAGCACATCTGGTATAAGAGTTTCCCGTTTCGGCAAGAATAGTCACTAAAACTAAGTGGACTTCATAACGCGTAATTAATTGGTAACATCATAGACTATTATCAAAAACATAAAGATGCATAATCATCACATAATATGAATCATAATCAAGTTCTGTACCTGTAACAGAGCATTCAAAATTTAAATGCATAACATATATACGTAACATGATACTTATTGATCACTTTTGTGTGGTTATTGACGTTGTGCTTTACATGGAAATTTACGGTTCATTTTGAAATTGCAAACTAGCTTAACAGGGAATGGAAGAAGAAGAAAAAAATCAACAACGAATTAAACTCATTGCTGATTAATTAATCGGTACGCCGTGCTGTGGAAATGATAGTAAAGAACATGTGACTATTAAAAACACCAGCTACCGATTACCATTCAGAATCCGTCTTTCTTGCAGCTGTACTATACTCGTAGGACCTATACTCGTATTGTAGAATGCTTACAAACATCATCAAATTTTGTGACATAAGACAATATTCTCTCATTGTTAAGTTTCTTATTTAACATCGAATTCTCATAATACATTTGTATCAATGTTTTGCATAACATAAGGTTAAGGGGAGCTTTAATCAATGTACCCCATGATTAGCGTATATGACTCGAAATCGTTCCCTATTTGTGATACAAAGTTATATTAAATATTCTATTGTACATCCATGCATGTTCCATGGAAATGAAAATGAAAATAAAATGAATGAATGAACGACTGGGTATTATACAAATGATGCGTTGCATGAATCAGTATTATGCAAAAAGGTGGTTAGTGTTTTTATAATGAATGCATGTATCAACTTACCTGCAACAGCGCGATAAAATGCGAGACACAGACAGAGGTATGCCCAATCTAGAATCCACACATTCATTTTGTCTGATTCTCTTTTTTTGTTTTTTAGCGTTGCTTCGTTTCAAAGTTGTCGTTTTCCTTCTTCTTCTTAAACTTCAGTCACGTAGGTATGCAGGTGTCTGTTGGGGAAATGCAAAAGTGTACTATCCCTGTCCATTGTTTCAAAAACATAGCAAAGTAAAATTTCTACAACAAAATCGGACTTTAAACAAGCAGGAGATCAAGCTCTCAGAATGAAATAGAAATATCTAGACACTGCTATTTCATTTTTGTTTCGGCTTGACAAAATCATTACACCTTATTTTCTGAGAATTGAGATATCACTAAGGCAGCTACCAATTTCGAGTGTAACCATGATTCTTCATACATGAGATTTTTTATTGCAATCAGACGCGTTGCTTAAATTGAAAGAAATAAAATTGGAGACTTACTGTGTTTAAACATCGCAAGTAACAGTATGCTTTCGTGTTGCTAAATTTCACACAAACACATTTGTTTCCTTCTTGCTTTGAAGAATTCCATTACTTAAATGGATTTGCTGCAATGGCAACATCTTTGAGATATATACTAATATACCCCCAAAGTTTTACAGTAAACGGACAGATTAGGATAGCACAACCACCTAGTTAAAAAGAATGGATGATGTTCGCTTTCCGATGGCTCGTTAGAAATGAAAAAAAAATAAAGATTTGTACAAACGAACCATATTTCATTTTTGGATAGACGATTTGCCGGAATGACGAATTTGAATTCATTTTGGGATTAACAAACCTTCGGAATAATGAATTATCGGAATAGCGAACTGAAAACAAAAAGAGAACATATTGGATGATATTGTGTCAAAGAGGATGGGGTACATTAGAACTACAGTAGCACATGCAGTTAATATGGATTTCGCAAACCAAGCATATACCTACTTATAAGTTTCAACTATGACTTTGAAATATACAGGTGCTTTAGAGATATGATCGCGACCTTAAAAACATACTTCTAGGATATTATTGTAAAGCGTCAGTTCAGAACTTTGTGTACCTAGTCGTTGATGTTTTGTTTTGATACAGTAATGCTCAAAATTTTCCCCACAATACAATTTATAAGAAGTCGTTGCCAAAGCAACAACCGTGTTCTGAGATGATAGGTCATGGCTTGATGACATTCCTAACCAGGATTTTGTTGGCAAACAAAGTTTTAACTTAAAAACAGACAAACTCAGACTCTACTATTGTGTTTTCACGTTGTATCATTTTTAATACATGTTAGTTTCTGGATGATATGCAAGCGTTACCATGGCAATGATCATTTCTGAGTATATCACCGCGACCTCGTATGACTAGGAATTAGAATCCAATAGAACGGGCAACTCTGAATCATAAATTTAGTCATTTTAATCAAATTTCTATACTGTATAATCGGAAACATATACTATTTTTCTTTTTAATCATTATTCGTTACCATGGCAACAACCAAAAAAAAAAAAAGGAACTTACGAATCTGACAACACGTGTGTTCCTGTTCATCACCCTCAATATAGAGGAAATAGCACATAGTAATAAGAATCTACCAAAAAAAAAAGTTAGATATCCTTCAAAGTAATGACGAGGACCGATGCACTATCAGGTCCCGCATTTCTGTTTGTGTAGACTGAGTATTGTAGGACAAATACTTGACGGTACAAAAGTGATTAAAAAGACAAGAATCGTTATTTTTAGTTTCGTTTGTTTTGTTGTTTTTTGATAGCTAAGTTCTATCGAAATACAAATGTACCACTTACTTCTCCGATGCACCTGCGAAGCGCTCCCGATTTTTCAACTCCAACGTTAGTTCACCGGTGCCAAACTAAATGTCTTCAATGTTAGGAGCTCACTAAAGAAAGAGTCCTCCAAAAGATCCTTCTCAGGCACACAACGAATTCAAGGGAGCTTTCCTCCCATCGCTTTACGCCAAGGTTACACGTAGCTTATTGTTATGATCGGAGGATTGACCGTGATGGAAAGCCAGTTTAGCCAACTACTACCGGGAGAGGCAAAATGCAAACCTCGTAAGCAGAGTTTATCGGTTGGCTGTATCGAGAAGGACGGAGCAGAAGAAGGACTAGCGTGAGCGTGTATCTCCAAGGGGGAACGAATTGATACCACCAGAGGCTAGTCTCATTAAAAGCCGGTTATCGTTTGCCGCTTGACCACATGTCACTTTGTAGCAGTTCGTTTATGTTTCTTCCTCTTGCGCGCTACGGCAAAGTGATGATAAACAAGAGCGGGTAGGTCGACTGCGCAGCGAAACGTGCGCAGGTAGACACCAATCTGCAGCCAGCGTACGCGCGCTTGACACGTCAGTTGGAATCGGGCGTACGAGTCGACTGCGAGCGAGACTAATGGGCAAGGTTACAGAAAGGAAGAAACTAAGGAGCTGACGGATGCGCACACAAGAGAGGCATCTTAGATGATGCGGTTAGAGACAGAGAATATTACTTCGACGCCTCTGTCCAGAATACCTGACATTGAAACTGCATTCAAGCAACTGTGGGGTTTCATCACAAGGACTCAGGGGTACCTTTGCGCCTGCATGAATAACACTGGCACTTCAGACTACTGAATAACAGACAAAAGTATAGAATAGAAATATTGCACACCATTATCTGACAACGCTGTTTTGGACATCGGTCAAAGGTAATTCCGAGAAAGAAAACCATCTTACCCTTTCAACTGAGACATAAGGGAATAATAAATATGTGAAATCAAAATGATATATGATGTATATGATAAATGTGACATTTTGACAAAATCACTTACTTGGGGAATGGGTCTTGGGGGGAAATGAATAAATTCAAAACGATGTGTACGTGATAGTTTGCCAGCATTATGTAAGCAATGAAGGAGCGTTCAAATTGACTCGTGACTATGATGTCGTAATGAACTATGGTTACACCTTGTGAGATGGAATTCTACTCATAATGCTCAGTAGGTGCTTGATAATTGAAAACCTCTTAATGTTTTGAGTATATATATATATAAGTGCATTATTTAAAGCGTGAAAGAAAAGACAGTCATAAGTTGCAGCCAAAAACACTTTATAGCCACTTATCTTGATGTGATTAATTGATTGCAGTTTCAATGTGATTTTGACTGCAAGTCAGGTTTTTGGTTATTGGGATTCAAATGGCCATATTACCTCCCCCTTAAATAACTAAGAAACTAAGTGCTCTTAAACTTGATGACGATTACGCTACCTTTTGTGTCTCCAGAGACTTAAAGAGGAAATCCACCCCCCAAAAAACAACAACAACAACAACAACAAACAAACAAACAAACAAACAAACAAACAAACAAACAAACAAACAAACAAACAAACGAAACTCTTCAAGAAAGAGAAGAAATTCCCAACAGAAAGTTCCAAAAATTACAAAATAGGATAAGGAATAAGAAAGATATAACATTTTGAAACTCTACATTTCTTCGGAAAACATTTCTTGACCTGTCCTTATGAATATTCAAATGAGTGAGTTGATGATGTCATGCCCTCACAATTTTTCATATCATATTATGAAACTCGGATTTTTTTTTTTTAAGACAAGTTTTGCTTTTATACAGCTGATATATGATTTTTTGTCATTTCTGTATATGAACATAATGAATTAGAAATTGTGAAAGCATGATGTCATCAACTTGCTGATTTGAATATTCATAACGACTGGTCAAGAAGTGTTTTCCGAAAAAAAAAAAGAAATTTCAAAATATCATAACTTCCTTATTTCTTTTCTAATTTAGATCACTTTTGCATGGTTCCGAAGGGATTTTCCCTCTTTCTTATGAAATTGATACAATTTGAAGTGGATTTCTTCTTTAAAAGTTTTTCCAGGGCCCAAGTATCTTGGCGTGACTCGAACCCTGGACTCTCAGTTTGAGAGCGAAGGATGCAATACTCCAGACCACGTTTCGACCAAGACCT
Organism: Diadema setosum; assembly: GCF_964275005.1. Taxonomy (NCBI): domain Eukaryota; kingdom Metazoa; phylum Echinodermata; class Echinoidea; order Diadematoida; family Diadematidae; genus Diadema; species Diadema setosum. The sequence continues at coordinate 23,517,307 of NC_092690.1, read as the reverse complement.
ACGACATCTCCACGACCAAGACACTTCCCCACGCAGTACTGCACATTTGGGGGTTTTGTTTTCTTTTGTTTTGCATTCTTTTGTTTTTGTTTGTTTTGTTTTGTTTGTTTTGTTTTGTTTCGTTTTGTTTTGTTTTGCTTTGTTTTGTTTTGTTTTGTTTGTTTGTTTTCTTTTCGTTTTCGTTTTCTTTTCTTTTCTTTTTTTTTTTTTTTTTTTTGCTCTTAACTTAAAATACAGATAGGCCACCTGTGAGTGTTCAAAGGTTGAGGACAACTTCGGATTTCCACTTAGTTTGTTAATATTCCGTAAATGTTTCCTGGAAAGAGTGCATGTATGAGTCATGCCGTATACATTGAGTTTATCCCAGACATGGTGATGTGTGCGAGTGCATGTTAAATGTGTGGGATTCCTACACGTGACGTGCAGGAGTGCGTCTTAAAAAAAGAAAAAGAAAAAAAAAAGGTCCTTTGTTTTTGGTAAAATAAGAGAATTTGATTGAATTTGTCAGTTTCACTTCAGTATGTTTGTTATAAATCGTGTCAAATCCGTTTTCTCAAAGCTGCGTTTTACAATCCCCCGGACGTATCTGTTTCAGCATCATTGCTACCTTCCCTCGAGTTCACGTTTAGTTTGCAATTTTGAGGTTTGTTTGTTTTTTTTTAAACGGAAATTATACACAATACCTATACTAATCACAAGCGTTTTGTTGTTTGAAATTGGCCCGTCATGTTATGCGCTTTTGGGAAATGATATAGGAGGTAGGGATGATACTTGGTGAGTTGCTTTTTATCAAGGTATTTTGTACAGTTAACTTTTCAAGATCTCATTTTGATCAGTAAGTCAGTTTTCATGACATATCAGAAACACAAGTAAAATGTTTTTGTTGTTGTTCTTTCACTTGTTTCGGCATTGTGATTGTATTTCTATTTTAGATGAATTTTATGTATGAATTCGAGGAAGTAGGATATTCCGTCATTTTTCAGACGTAATCTTCTAGGAAATATATCCACTGAACCATCTCAGGAGGATTGCAGATGTGAATATATGAGACTAATATTATGATTTTTTGCTTTACTGTTATCATTCCGTTCATATATCCTTTTCTGCATTTCGGTTTGCATGCATGTACATAAAACTAATAACCTATGTCTATATTCGTCTGTGTTTGGTTCACGTATCTATTCACAGATTGATTTCTTTTGTTGTTGTTGTTGTTCTCTATCTCATTTAAATTCACTCTCTCTGACCAGAATTCCTGGAACTCATAACAAACCAGAACAAGTAAAAATAAGAACGTCTTGTCGATTTCATCTGGGTGGATTCTGTTTATAATGCACACACAGAGAGACGCAAAAAGAATATTGACAGCTGATTGAAGACTGATTTTTGACAAAGGTTTAGTTTTTCGTTGTCAATGTCAGCTCAGGCTCTCGTAGCCTCCATTCACTTGCTCATTAATTTTTTCTCGATGTCTATCATAATCAAAACTATGGCTAACGTTATGTAAGGCATTATTTTCTTAAAGATATTAAGAAAATAAAATCTTATGACACAAGAGTCTATATATTATTTTGTGTGTGTGTGTGTGTTCACCAGATGGTGTTACGCACATAATACATTCTACTTTGGGGCAGTAACTTATACACTAAAACCAACTGAATCCAAAACTACCCTTGGCACATCGATCTTTCAACTCAATAAACATTATATAGACGATGACTGGCGGGGGAGGGAACATACCGAATGTTCCACCCGAAGTTTTTGAAATGCTATTGAGGGAGGTTATAAGTCCCGAGACGAAGTCGAGGGACTTATAGCCTTCCGAAATGGCATTTCAAACCCTGAGGGTGGAACGTTTGGTACATGTTCCCGACAACAAAAGTCATCATCTGTTATATTATATGGGTGAGTCAAATACGTCAAATACGTCAACGTCAACCAACAGCACAGCACACTTGATCGCTCGCGCAGAGCCAAATTCACTGTGCGCAGGTCCTTCTGTCATTTGTTATGTGAAAATGTTTCCCCATATGGGAGAACATTACAAAAATGTTCTCCCATGGGCGAACGTAACCAATGTTCCTCCATCACGTGACTGTGTTTAGCCAATCACTAACCGGTATTTGACTAACCCATTTGATATGAAGTGATGGTTGCTCATTTCACGGTGGTAAAATCTTGCAGATAAAAAAATCGAAGAAAATGAAACAAAAAGTATACAATACATGAACATATTTTACCAAAAAAAAAAAAAAGAAAGTGAAAGCAATTAGCAAACCTTTACATTGACACCAAAGAGATAACGGCAGGGCTTTTTCTTAATCTGCTCATGACGATGGCTCATAAGCAACCATGATAGCTTTATAACATCCCTCGGCCTTAAGATCCCTTCTAGTGTCATTACTTTCATTTGTGAAGTGATCTGAGCAGTAATTAATCATCTGTGTTGAGTCCTGTATCAAAGGTCATGCAGGGAAAAAAGGGGAACCCACGCACAGCCGAAGCTTCTTGATCCAACGGAGGCTGATCCCGAAGCTTCTCGCCTTAGTCTGCGAGCGTTAAGCGCATCAATAATTTAGCAGCAGTTAGTTATCAAGTATTTATCGGCGTTTCGTGGCGACACGCGGGGGAAAGCGACTGGGGCGCTGCATGCCGCGAACGTGCCGGAGTCACGCACGGCCCGCTGCAGTGTCTTAAATGGCTCTACGTTGACGACGTGATAGCACGGATCTTAACCCTTGGAGTGCTGGGCGGAACAACCAGCAATGATCAAAGTTGATCATGTAAGAATACAAAGACACATTGTATCTCACTACTGTATCATCACAATAAGTGTTTGTCAATGTCTTATTCGTGTCTGAAAATGCCATATCTTACGACATCTTGGCGCCCCTGTCTCCATTTGAAATGGACAATGCTACAATTCTTAACTATTTTCATTACATTGTTACCATCATCCTTTGTTATTATCATTGTTAGTGTATTCAATGGACATGTAAGCGTTTAGGTAATGTCACTTTATAAGCTGAATTCAATAGTAAAGCATTACTTGCCTCTTATTATAAGATGAAATTAAGACAAAAACACTTCTTAACAATATAATTATTCTCCACACAATACGCTGTTTGTGATATTGTGATCCCGGTACATTCCTGAAAACAATGGGCATATTTTCGCATTTCTTCCTATTTCGAGAGAGAGAATGTTCCGGCATCCGTGCCATGATCAAGGTTTGAAGGTTCGTCATCGCCATTGGAAATTTAGTAGGTCACGTGACATCCTGGGTCGACGACACAGATACATATCATCATGTCAGCACACATAGCTGCTTGTACGCATCTGTGTACTATCTTTATATAGGGGGTGAGCCAACCTAATGCACAGGCGACATAACTACTTGATTAAAACTTATGAGTATCTAATCAAAAACACCACAAGTAAATTTTGCATGAATTTCACATAAATTGTATCACACACATATATGAAAATGAATGCATACGTATACATCAATATAATATTATATATATGAATTATATATATATATATATATGTGTGTGTGTATGTGTGTGTGTGTAAATATAAGAGATATGAGAAAGATGTATGTATATATATATATATATATATATATATATATATATATATCATATTTAAAGAGTTTGGATGCAAAAACGCATTTTTTTTTTAAACAGGGTCATCACCAAAAAGAGAAAATCAAGTCTTTAAAATAATTACGACACTCGTCACATGGCGAGAAAGATTCTGTAAGATATTATTGAAATTATTATACACTAATGTTTTTCACGTTTTGTTGTTGTTATTGTTGTTGTTGTTGTGTTTTCCTTAACTTAAATCTCCAACATCTCAAACTGATAAAAATGGAGATATCTGTCTTGTCGGTTTTTGCATCAACACTCTTTAGATCATGTGGTTATTTATAGAGTATGTCCGTTTAATCAAACAGACCAGTCAACACGTTTCAGCTGATCAAGTCGCAGACGACTGAACTAACAAACATGTAACAAGCATTTTGGCTGAAAGAAAAGGAGAAACTTAACTTTTGTTCAAAAGTTAACAATTCACTGCGGTGTATACCTATTATCCCGGATTGAATTTCAAATGTATGTAAATGAATGACACTAAACAACGCTAAAAGCTCTTGACGATTTTATAATCGAAGTTAATACTGTGCTTTGATCTGGAATGTGGTCTTTGATCTAATTCCCTGCAAGCCTTATAGTTGCTGCGTAGTTTGAAACAAAATAAAATTGATTGCAAGCCATAAAGGTTGTTTCTTTTGAATGTTAAGGTACTTGATCATTGATCTTCAAACATGCATTTTGTGTGTAGGCAATATGGTGGGGTATTGCATTTTCTTTTTACAAACATGTCACTTTCCCTTATTCTACATTTTGACACCTAAACACTGACTGTGAATTACTAATTATTCATTGGGAGTGTTCCCTTCTTTCCGAGTATTCTCATTAGCTGATGAATCACAATAGCACCCCTAAACCTAAGTAAAATATCCTGTGAATGCAAAAACTGAATGATAAACACTAATGAGAGTTTGTATTTCCTTTTCAAATTTCAAGTTTATTTCATATTTCCATTTCTAAGTGATGGGATTACAAAATGATTGACAATAAAACAAAAGTACAAAACATATACAACCATATCTTATGTTTGAAGAAAAAAAAAGACAAACAAACATTACACACAAATATAAATGGTCATTTTCATCTGAGGATATCACAAATAAATGTCAGAAATATGATGGGGCCTACATAAAAGCAAAGATGCTCGTAAAAACTGTAGGTTCCCGAGTTTATAGGCGTGAAATTATACGGAGAACGGACATGTTTATCTCGACCAACTTAAATTGTACCAGTGCAAAATCAGTATTAAAAACGAACTATCGAACCACATGAATACTTTAGTATCGCTTAAACGAGACTGTACATATTTCGCCGTGTTTACACACACACACTCACACAAAAAGTGCTATAACGGTATCGTCAAATAACTTGGAGCTGCAGACAAAGACAAAAGACTGGGGGTATTAAAAAAAAAAATGTTGCTAAGAGCCGGGTAGTGTGTATCCACTAAGTAATAGCCTTTTTAGTTTGCGTTTGAAGGTGAATAAGGATAAGGAAGAAGTAATATCTTGAGGGAGGTCATTCCAGTATCTGGGTCCAGTAAACATAATTGTTTTCTTTGCAAAAATAGTGCGAGTACGGGGAAGGTGATAAGCGTCACTCTAACGAGTGGGGTAGCAATGAATAGAGCGATTTCTTTTGAACATGTGAATAAAAACGGGTGGTAACTCATTAGTTGTTAGTTTATACATGAAAATTCCAAGATTATACTGAAATAGGTCTGGAATTTTCAGAATTCTGTTTTGATGAAAAAAACAGTTGGTATGAGCAAAATATCCGGCGTGGTTTATAATTCTTATTGCACGCTTTTGACTACGAAGAAGGGAATCTAATAGTAAATTGATTGCATTTCCCCACGCCAAAATTCCATAATTAAAGTGTGGAGATATTAAAGAAGAATATATCCTCTGCAAAATATAAACAGGGAACAAATGTTTAAGCTTGTTTAAAATTCCAATATTTCTGGACAAAATTTTACTTACAAAATTAATATGAGTTTTCCAGGATAATTCTCGGTCAATCCAAAGCCCTAAAAACTTTGCGTTATTGACCTGCGTTAAACATATATCATTTATTTTGATCTCATGTGGGACAACATTCAAAGAATTACTGAATACCATATAATAAGTTTTTTCTATATTCAGGGATAATTTGTTGGCATAAATCCAGGATTGCACAGACCTAAGCTCAGTATTCATCATATCAATTAATGTATTAGGGTCTCGATGAGAACAAAACAAACTTGTGTCATCAGCAAAACAAATAAATGATAAAATTGGCGATGATTTTTGAAGGTCATTTATGTATAAAATAAATAAAAGTGGGCCCAAGAGGGAGCCCTGTGGGACTCCACATGAAATAAGTTTTAACTGCGAATCATAGCCGTTAATGTTAACAAATTGCTTTCTATCAGTTAAGTAACTCTTAAACCATTCGAGAGGTGGCCCGCGAATTCCATAATGATACAGTTTAGAAAATAAAATTTCGTGATCTATCGTATCAAAAGCTTTAGAGAAATCAAGAAAAACTCCAATTGTATGCTCAAAATTATCTATAGCATGAGCTACCTTGTCTATAAAAGTGAGTAAAGCATGGGTTGTATTATAATGTTTTCTGAAACCAAACTGAGAATCTGATAAAATATTATGATTTGTGAGAAATTTCAATAATCGCGTGTAAACTAACCTTTCAAGGATTTTAGAGATCGAAGTCAATAGAGAAATTGGTCGGTAATTATTCACCAAATCTTTCTTTCCCTTCTTAAAGATAGGGACGACTTTTGCAACTTTCATTTTATTGGGGACTTTACCATTAACTAGAGATTGATTAAAAATGTATGTTAAAGGAGAAATGATTTGATTCAAAACATTTTTTAAAAGAAAATTTGTAATTCCATCATATCCTGAACTTTTTTTATCGTTTAGATTCTTGACGATATCAACAATTTCTTCTTCAACAATAGGTTCAAAAAATACTGATTGAGGATTCCTATTACCTAAATATCTATGATATTCAGTTGGGGATTTCGGGATTTTACTGGCAAGATGTGGACCAAGACTTGCGAAATAATTATTAAAAGATTCCGCCATGCTAACCGGATCGTTAATCTGCCGGCCGTCCGCCGAAATATATTTGGGAAGATCAGTATTGGTTTTGTATTTGAGTGTATCGTTAATCACCTTCCACGTACTCTTCACATCGTGTTTATATTTAACAAACTGTCGCGAAAAATAATTCCGCTTAGCAACACGTATTAAGGATGTCAATATATTCCGATATCGAGTATATCTTGATTTATTTTGAGGGCATGGATCTTTGCGATATTTATGAAAAAAGACTATTCTTGCGGTTAATGGACCTGAGTAGAGATTTTGTTACCCATGGTTGTCGAGGTACTTTTTTATAATTTGAATGGTGAGGTCTTTGAAGAGGAACACTAGATTCATAGTTAGTGGTCAAAATATTCATAAAATTTTCAAATGCTAAATCAGTATCGCTTTGAGAGTATACAGTGGACCAATCTTCTGAACTTAATTTCTCCCTAAGTTTATTAAGGTTAGACTCAGACATTACACGAATACCCGGATTGTGGGTGTGAGAAACATTAGCAGTCATAAAATTTGACACAAGGGCATAGATTGGAAAATGATCAGTGACGTCAGAAACTATTATGCCAGATGTGATGTCAGAAAATAAGTCATTTACAAAAATGTTATCAATAAGAGTAGATACATCATCGGTTATTCGAGTCGGTTTTTTTATAAGGGGAATGAATGATTTCGACAACATAAGGTTCAGAAAATCTGCGCACATAAGATTATCGTTGTAATTAAGAAGATTGAGGTTAAAGTCACCCATGACAAAACATGTCTTACTATCAAAATAACTGCTTGAAATAAGGCCGCAAAATGACTCTAAGAATTCAGCAGGGTTTGAGCTGGGTGGTCGATAAATCTCCCCAATTATAATATTACCTTTATTTAAGGTTTTGACCTCAATAAATACACTCTCAAAAACTTCTGACATCACGCTATATTTTTCCAAAAAAAAAACACAATCTAAATTCTGTGACACATAAAATCCGACTCCTCCTCCTTTCTTCCATGTTCTATTATTTGTTATGAGTCTAAAGCCGTCTATTGTAAGCAGCGAAGAGGGTGATGTCTCCTTTAACCAAGTTTCACTGAGCCCGATAATATTATATTCGGTTTTCAACGTGCTCACAAGAGAAAGACATTTATCAAAGTTTTTATTTAAGCTTCTGATATTAAAATGTGAAATAAAAAGTTGAGTTACGTCATTATGAGTGAGTGAAAGAAGTTCATCCTCTGTGTGATAGTGAGTGAATACATTTTGGACTGCGGCATCGTTACAGTCGAAATCTAGTCTCAATTCAGAAGTCTGCATATTTAAGAAAGTGACGATGTCGGAATCTTCGCCCTCTTCGCTGCTTACTGAAATTACTGGTGTCGTATCAGCAGGTGACTGAGGATAAAGCATGCTAAAAGCAGCTGCGTTCGAGTTAACAGTGGTATTTGGATTCATCATTGTGCATGATACAGAATAGGTGAATATAAAGATAGGCTGTTAACAGAAAATAGATGCTCAAAAATACATCTGCTGTTGGATTTTAAAGGAAAATAGGTGACAGAACATTTACCCTGATAATAGACGGTTAAGGAATGTTCAGTTTCCGCACGCAAAACAAGACATGTCAAAAATTCAACGGTATCTGCGTGAGCATAATGCGTAGGGAATGTGGTTGTTACTAGTCTAGGACCCCGTTTACAGTGCGGGGCCGGCCTCGGTCGCGGCTCGGCCGCGGCCGAGTCCGGCCTCAATTGCGCGGCCGAGCCTCGCAATTTTGTCCGTTTTTCAAACCTTTCAATATTTTGTCGTAGTGGCGCTCTGCTTGTAAACAAACGCAATTTGGTATCGTCTGGTGTTCAGACCCTTTGCCAACTGAATTCCGTGGCGACCGTTCGGGCAAAGGCCTTTGCCGAAGGAAAAAATCCTTTGCAGGACAAAACCACCTTAAACTATACTAGTTTTCGACGTTGAGGGGGAATATACTGAATAGCGAAAGATACATACGCAGGCAGAGGGTTTGGAAGCCAGACTAAAATTGGCCGCGCAATTGGCCGCGCATTTGGCCTAGTTTGCGTTTACACCAAGAAGAGGCCGGGCTCGGCCGCGGCTCGGCCGCGGCCGAGACCACCTCCAGAGCGAGGCCAAATGCGAGGCCAATTTTGGCCTCGCATTTGGCCTTTTGCGCGTTTACACTGAAGCAGGGCTGGGCTCGGCCGCGGCTCGGCTCGGCCGCGGCCGAGCCTCGCACTGTAAACGGGGTCCAAAGGAGGGCACAATTGCACTGAACAGTTCAGAGAGGTAATTGCAAAGGCAAGCAGACAATACATTATTGGGGGTGGTCGAAAACACCGTAGAAACACATTTGTGTAAACACAAGGATAACAGTTTGCTCAGGGTAGGTGGCAACTTACATAGAGGAGTCAGATACACCAGGGTGACACATTTTTGCATAAACATTGATAACAAATTTCTGAGAGGAGTCGGAAGCACCGTGGTAATACATCTTTGCATATACAATAACAAATAGCTGAGAACAGGTTGTGAGTTGGTTTGAGCGGTCAAAGACACCGGAATAACACGTTTTTGCATACACAAGGATGGCAGATTACTGAAAGCTGACAAGTTGGTAGCTGTGGAGAGCACCGGCATAACACATTTTTGCATACGCAATAGGAAGTTCATTAACACGGTTATGTAAATTTTAGTGAATTTCGCTAAGAGAGACAGCACAGTGGACGTGAAAATAGCAATATAGACAGGTATACTAAGTACTGGTACTTTACATAATGAAAATGACAAACCAGTTCTCTGTTTAGATCTTAACATACATGTGGCTATACGTATGTTCATAAGTATGCACTTGGCACAATTGTGAAAAATCAATTTGTTGGTACGCACAGGTGAGATCGATTTTGGTGTAGCGTACAAGGAATGTATGTCAAGGCAAAAAGCAAGCACTACTGAGCACAAAACAACATCAAAGTAGAAACGAAGATCAAACGCTGTGTCGTGTGCGTACTCGAAGCACACAGAAAAATACATAATCAGAAAGAAATTGCTTACATACATGTCTTCTATAAACCGTTTTCTCCAGATATTACCCGCAGCCACCCCCTCCCTCCCCCACCCTTGAAAAAAAAAAACCCTTTGCAGTCAAAATATGAACGTCATTGCAATCTACGTCTTTTGTCATTACATTTGAAATATGATATTATCATTTTCATGAAGTTGTGAAATAAAAAAGACAGAGGTTATGTTTGATTCAGTCTTAACGAAGTACACGAACTGAACGATATCATGACAGATATAGTAGTCAATGACTACAAAAGAAAGCGTATGACGTTTTGCATTTCTTTTTTTATGTCAGATATAGAAGTCAATGACTACAAAAGAAGGCATATGACGTTTTGCATTTTTTTTTTTTTTTTTGCAATTGCTGAATATTAGAAAAGATGTGGGAAAAATGAGGAAGACACTTTCTTCCTGTCAGTATAAAAAGCAAATTTGTTGAACAGTATATTGAATCATTGCTATTCAATCACATGAGCGTATTATGAGCGCACTGTTAAAATACAACTACAGTGTAGGTTTATACTTCAAAATTCATTTCAACCGAATGACTGTCTGAGCCGTGGCTTCGGCCTTATACACTTATACACTTCGGCCTTATACACTTATACCTTATACACTTAGTAACTTTTCTAGTTAAGGTCATCATTAAATAAAAGAAGATAGACCTCTTCATGGATAATTTACTCGTAGTTACTACAAGAAATAGTTTTGAAGATATTATCGAAATTATCATAGTATTTCAATTAATTTCTTTGTCTTTCATTCATTTCATTTCATTTCATTTCATTTATTTCATTCCTTCTTTCTTTTTCGTCAAACATAACACGAAATGAATCAGAAGATATAACATAGGCATGTATTCGACTTTACATGGTAGATAATGGTTAACAAATAGGAAATTATACTTGCATACCTGCAGAATACAAAGTTATGTATGGAGGAAAAAAAAAAAGAAAGAACTGAGAGGTTCACTGAAAAGCATGCTTGTAAATTGTGAACCACTCAAAGGATTCTTGTGAATACATTAAACTTTTTTTTTTAAACAAAGACAGGAGAGAACAAGACAGGACAGAACAAGACAATAGAAACACAACGACACTACATGACTTTACGGTAGGGTATACCATGACAGTAATAAAACACAAAAGAATAATGGAAAGGAATGAGAGAAAGAAAAAGGAAATGAAAGGAAAAGCCAACACGCTAAACATCGGGATCGTAAGAGGGAATTGAGGTGTTTCAGCTCAATCAGCCGAGCAAAGTTTATACAAATAAGATAATGTAAAAAAATACACAATGATGAAATAAATGGTTGACGATGAACCCTTAGGCTGTAAAGACCAGCTAAGTAATGAATCGTATATATATTAATATGAGTTCAACAAAAAATATTTTAACTTACGCTTAAACGAATTCAAAGATAAAGAGTTTTTTATATCACAACTTAAAGAATTCCAAAATCTAGGGCCAGTGTATATGAATGTATGTTGAGCCAATAACGTTCTCAGAAGGGGTAAATGAAACTCGTTTAATCGCCTGGTGGGATAATTATCTGCTACAATTCTGCTACAATTCATCTGCTACAATCTTATATAATAAGTTGATAAAATGGATATACATTCGTTTGCATTCTAACTCTTCATATATATATATATACATATATATATATATGAAGAGCTTGCTTCCAAAAGGCGCTAAATCCATCATTTTTCAATGGATTTAGCGCCTTTTGGTTGCAACCTCTTCATATATATGCGTGTGTTTGTGTGTGCGTGTGAGTGTGAGTGTGTGTGTTTGTTTTTGTATGTGTGTTTGTATATATACATTCAGTAATAAAATCAAATCAAATATATATTTTCTCCCATTATGTGTCACTCTATAGTATGCACACCCTTGGTTGATCATGTCAATGCATGACACATTATGGCCTAATAATAAGGCATTTTATAGTAGAATCTCGACATCACTGTGACGCAGAATATAATAAACATACAATTTTTTGGCTACTTTTGCGAATATTTTATGATTTTGACTAGACGTAATATATCATGTAATAGTTGATAGTATGTAAACAGAATGATACAAACATATACATATACGACAAAATTCTAAAACACAGTTTGGTTTCAATAAAAGTGAATTCACTTGTATTTGTCTATCTATCTATCTATTTATTAATAAGGATAATAGCAGAAAGTGTATCTCGTTTGGTATGGGCTGCACACACCATGAGCTGAGATTATTCCAGACGACTTGTGTCTCGCGCTGTGAAAGTCTGTTCTCTGGAGTTTCGCGCCCAAAGCTTGGAGAGAGAGGCGAAGAGAGAGAAGCAGAAAGAGAAGGTGTGTGCATTTTGTGTTTGTGCGTGTGTGTGTGTGTGTGTGTGAGAGAGAGAGAGAGAGAGAGAGAGGGAGGGGAGAGAGAAGAAATAAGAGTGAAATGTCGCTGAGCTTCGTCAAGCACGTGCCCTAAATGATTCAGAGCTCATTAGATTGTCAGATTATGCGGAAAACGATAACTTTCTTATCCTTTTCTCTATAATTCTTCTCTTCACCCCCCCCCCCCCCCGTCTCGCATCCAACCAACTAACCTAAGACTTGAGAAAGTTTGATTAATGGCTAGTCTATCTCGTTGACGCCTGGGACGTGAAAATTGAACTGATTCTTGCGGCCCGGCGTGCAAATTTATGCGGCGTACAGGTGCTACTTTCTGCAACGACCCTCGAAGAGTTTTATCGACTATCGTCACCTGTTCGTTGGATGTTTAGGTATCTCTACCCCCCCCCCCCCCGCGCTATTTCTCTTCCATCAGTTTTCATTTCGAATTATTCATGGTGACATATGAGACAATGATGACAGTAGAGATGAAGTGCTTTTTTTTTGCGTTAGCAGTACTGAACTTTTTATGACGATGCTGGGAGTGTCACGATTTTATGTGTTTGGATTATGACTTTGCGTATGGCTACCTTGCAATACAGTATATAAAACCTCGTTGTAAAGAAGTCTGTTATAACAAAGTCTTCTTATAAGAAGGTGATCTTGTACGTCCAACTATTTATATTTCTTTGTGTCTGTTCACTGGTATAGTGAGAAGTCTGATATAACAAGGTAATTATTGTCGTGGTTTTTATGGGTCGATGTAATGAGGTTCCCTTTATTAGTACTGAAGATAAAATATTAGACATGTTCAAGAGAGTTCGGCAGATAGATATGGGTATAATTAAAAGTATTGATAGGTCATAGGTAGAATGGAATAGGTCAGCGACAATTCTTTGGGGAGAATCTGAAACAGAATAATTTTCTCAAGAAAATAAGGAAAATGATTGGAAAATCTACTTTGCACTTTGTCCATGAATGTAATATCTAAAAAAATGCATATTGTAGAAAATTTTTGACTCTCACGTATAACACCACGCGACGACTGAGAGGCATTTACTTTTAAAGTGCATGATATTTTTTTTTAAAGATTCAAATTCACCGGGTTATGCACCTTTGCACCTTTGCGATGGATGAATGAAGCGGGATCTGATAGGTGCCTGCACGACAAAACTTGCACGCTCAACAGCAATTATAGCGTGTAACGCATTGTACTTTGGTTTTGTTAGCGCATGTTGCGTGTTAAATGATGAGCAGGCAAACGTCGAATGTCAAAACTGTTCGATATTGTTGATTTCTTTCCAAATATTTTAGTTATATTTTCCAAAATGTAATATGAATATGCTCATAACCTTGGGAAAAAAAGAAGAAGAGAAAGATTATAATCATGCACTAAAGGAGGTTCTTTTGAAAAATAATTCGAGGTGAAGGATAATTATTGATTGATAATGAAAAATTTGCAGTTAATGACAAAAAAAAAATGTTTAAGACTGAAAGATTAAACTTATATAAGCGGAAATTTAAAACCTGTGGCTCATTCTCATGAAAGATTCATGAATTATTCAGATGGTTTGGGTATTCGAAAAATAAGTGATCTACTTCCCTCTTGGTGGAAAAGGAAGATAGAGCATACAGAGTAAGATAAAGATAAAACTGGTGTTTAAATGTTTTTTTTATGAGAAACGGGAAAATCTCTCTTTTGATAAGATTACCTACAAAGATGTCCACTCATTTTGGATTGGTGAAGAGGACACGTGATGATTCATTGGTGAAAGAAAAGAAAACCTTACATTTTCGTGATTTCTCTCAAAAAGACTTGAAATCTATCTTCTTTAGATGTAGAATTAGTATTTTGTTTTCAACCTCGAGGGATTCTTCAATTTAGATTACTGCATGGAATAGTGTATTCAAATCATCATTCATACAAGTTTGGGCTTTTAAATGATATTCATGTTCTTTTTTTTCGCAAAGAAGAAGAGACTATTAAACATAATTCTAGCATGTGAATCTTATAGGGAGAAAGCTTCAGCACTTCTCTGATTATTTTGATTTGCAAAATCGAAGACGAAAAAAAATTCATCTGAGATTATTTCCCAGATAGTGCAAGCTCAATTAGTTAATCATGTATCAATACTGATTTAAAAAATAGCATTTTTAGGGAGGAAAAGGAATGCACTTCACAACTAATTGTTTATATATATCTAAAAAAACACACACATACAGGACAGGTCAGCAGGAAAAAAATCTGAAAATATCCAAATCCAAAATAAATTCGTTGCCGCTTCATTTGAACCCCCCCCCCCCCAAAAAAAAAGGAAAATTAGAAATAATGTTTGTTTGTCTGTTAGTTTACTCTAATGTGTCGAGGTGAGTGATGTGTTTATTTTGTATGTATAAGAGATGCGTATTGCGTCTGTATTAAGAAAGTAGAAAGGTTGGATGATCTTGAATGTTTACGAAATAATTTTACTGTTCGATCAATAGTGTTGTATATGGTAAAATGGAAAGTAAAAGGAATACATATTTAGATACTTAGGAGCATATAAATTTTGTATATAATTTAGTTTGAAATACATATTTTAGAGTTTAGAGCATGATTAAACTTTGCTAATAATGATTTCATAAAGACCGCTCTTGCTGTAGTAGATCGCATTTTCATTTCTTCACCGCTACGCTTGAAAACCAAAGGTTTATCGCATCTATAGATAAAGAGCAACATCCCAGTCTATATTGATGATCAGTTACATGCAAAAGGTGAGAAAATAAAACATTGATACATTCTATGAACACATTGCATATTGCATCATTACACTCATCAATCAAAAGGTCACTCATTTTCAGAAAAAAGTGAACTCTCGCTCAAAACGCGTTATTTATCAAAATATTCTTCGTATTCTTTCAAAACACGCATTCCACTCTCATACGTCATCGACAGGCCCAAAGAATAAATCAGCATATATATAATTCATACACCATGCATGCACGCAATAAATTCTCACAAAAGATTTGCAGACTGCCGCAGAGTTCTGTGATTCACACAAAATGATTAAGCCGATTTATTAACAATATTGCCGTCGAAATAGATAAGGTCTGGATATCACCGATTCCATGAGGATTGCGTGTAAGCAATGATCGAATCATAACTACATGTACCTACGTCAACAAAGCAAAACATCGTCTGTAAAATATTCACAAACAAATGGCTTCACAATGGCCAACATTCTGACAACGTAAGTCGTATGATGCCTTGTAAATGGCAATACAGGTCACGTTTGTATGACGTATGTGATACTGAAACCCGACACGACGCATTATTGATAGAGTACGAACACGATTATTCACTTACATTTCAATTTTGCTCTACAGACATGCCATGCATCAAAACTAAGAGAATACAAGCTCTTGCATGAAAATAAACAAATAACAAAGTACGGTGTCGTTGGACGGTAATGTAGAGATTTCGATTACAACGTAGCATAGAAAATACAATTGATTGTAGCGATATTCAGCCCGCAACAAAAAGCCTATTGCTCTCACTGCATATTACAACGTTTATGGAAACAATCATGAATTTTGCCAAATCTTTTGGGTATCCCAAGGGTCCCTGGATATTCGCTAAACTTACACCTAAATGGGACTCAAGACCTCAATCTACATTGCAGTGGAATTTCGTATTAAAGAGTTCGGATAAAGTGAAACCCTCTTATAATTAGCCGATCTGGCAAGTCCGATCTCATTACCCCTCCCCCCCCCCCCGATTTTTGGTGAGAAATTTGATATAACAGGGTCATTGCCATGGCTTTAGGTTCTTGTTATAAAGAGATTCCACTGTATTCTAACTTTTCTGTCAAATTACATTGTAAGAAACGAATTTATCATGATGGAAGAATCTATGACACCTTCCGATGCAGAATAGCAAAGGTTTCTTCAAAAATATTAGCAGAAAACAAAAAACAAAAAACTTGTCAGTCTGTCTGTACTATGTTCTACTGAAAAAAATCACACCAAGCTGCCACTAAAGGTCATACAATGTAACGCAAACGTTCACAAGGTGTTTGAAGGATATGAACAGGTTCACACATTCCGTCTACAACATAACACACAGAGAAGTATGACGTACTCATGGTAACGGTATGTTCTTCTAACGCTTTGAATTGACGTTGAGAATTAACATACAAAAACGTTAGAACTTCTCGCTCGCAATGTACATTGAACTTTGTGGCATAAAATAACTTGTTTTCGTCAAGCAATCCGTCTACTAGGCCCTACTACAATTGCGCATGAACAAACTTGACATTGATTTAACACGTAGTAGAAGTAGTAGTAGTAGTAGTAGTAGTAGTAGTAGTAGTAGTAGTAGTAGTAATAATAATAATAGTAATAATAACAATAATAATTATAATAATAACAGTAATAATTATAATAATAACAATAACAATAAAATGACATTATGACAACAATTATGATGAAAATAATAACTAAGGTAAATCAAAACATATAATCACACTGGACGGGGCGTTTCATTCATTGCGAGTGGCAATAAAGAGCCTATACTGTGTCACCGTTATTCGTTCGACACTTTCAACATCGTGCTACAAGTACTTCAAAGTCACATGCCCTCTTTGGTTTTCTGCTCGCATCATGAACCTCTTATTTCTCTGGTACAACATGTACAAGTACATGCAATACGATGAAGGCCGATGAAGGTCGTTGTAACTTGTAATTGACTTAGCCTATAAATGACACATTTCCTATTTCAATGGAAACAGAGCACTCGCAAGTTGCATGTCTGTATAAATTTGCTACTAGAGATTTGGATGTGTGGCATTTTTTTTTTTTAAACTTGTACAGGTTGTAAAAAGGGCAGTAAATTTCTTCTGCATTTTCTCCTGTCAGACATACAATAGTAATTTGCACAACAGCATACTGCCGTGTCCTCATATGCAATCAACACAGACACAACTAACAAAACAGCCTCAGTTGAACTAACGGTCATTTGCGCTACATATAGCTGAAAAAGAAAAAGAAACTGCCTGCAAGGATACCAAAGCATCATTTCATCATGTTAACCCGATAAAATTTTCAATGTGGAGTCAAACCTGCCTCAGCGGCTACCTGTCTATAGTGGCCACCTGCTGTATGCGGCCGTTAAAAAAACAAAAATCCCCTGAGAGAAAAGCCATGTCATAGGCCCTGTCTATAGCGGTCACCTGTCTATAACGGTTATTTTTTCATCTCCCTAATTGGGTGGCCGCTATAGACAGGTTTGACTGTACATGCTAACTGAGTATCTGTCTCCCTCTGGGCTGTCCATCCTATTACAGACACTGAAGAAATAGAATTATGCAGTCTATAAATGCATGTTCCACAGAATGGCGCAATTTTTCTACAAATCTTGAATGCTTTATCCCATCCACATTTTTCCGTCCACCGCGTTATGGAGCAGAGCCCCCCCCCCCCCCCCAAAAAAAAAAAAAAAAAAAAAATGCAATACATGTACAAACTTCATTACAGCAGAAGCAATGTCACATTCTGGCAAAAATATTATAATGTGAACTAGTACAGCAATGTTCAAACTACAAGTTTCTCTTACACCACTTTCCCCTTATACGCAAAGAGATAAAATATACAGTACAGTGAATCTCCAAATAGTACATTGTACCTCACTATTTTGTAGAATACAAGCTGAAACTTTAGTTAAAATCTCAAGATGATGTTAGCATGTAACACAATGCATTCAAAAAAAAAAAAAAAGTACATACACAAGGATCAATCCGATTGCTACACGCTCACCAAATTATATCTCACTGCAAAACTCAAGACTGGCATCTTGCTCTAGGAATAAAACAGCCTCAGTAATAAAAGATACTTTCCTTTTCTCCGAAAATGCACACATATTTTTAAATGCCGATGCATGTCAAGGTGGTTATTTAACTCGTTCAGTCTCATAAGCAACATGTTTGTATACATAATATCAACATGATTTGAGGTTTCTTATGCTTATAGGGTAAACTGCGGGTCACATAGCCAATCAGTCTAGCAAACTGAAGGGCTAGGCAATCCCGTGTTGGGAACACGTAGCGAGATCATGCACCGACAGCCGACAGCCACATAACAATGCAGTCAATTGTATCCTTTTGCATTGACTCACTGCCCCCACAAACATAAGTCCTAACCACTACTTCTTTTACACTGGGAGGCAGCAGAATGTAAGACTACCCTTGTGGACACCAAATAATGAGTGGTAAATTATGTAGCAGAATCTGTTCTGTGATACATGTAGTTGCAACTGCCTATGTCTTGGGATCTAATTGCAACAATGTTCAGTGGAAAAAAGTTGTAGCGCACAATCATTGCTCTTACAGTTCAGTCACCATTTATGATTTTTAGTCCGACCAAACACACAAGCAACAAAGGGTATTAAAGAAATATGAAGAACCATACTTTGTATGGGTAGTGTGGTACATGAAACATTCCATATATTACTGAAATATTATTCTACCTTTCTTTGCATATAACGAAATATAAGTGAATAAAATTAGGCACGGATGGAATCAAATCAAGGTGTTCCAAGTAGGAAAATATAGATGTTACAAACATAAATTGACTTCATTACATGAAAACCTATTAAACACAGCCCATTTAGTCAGTTAGTCGCATGAACATACTACAAGTACATACATTAGTTTGGTCTGTAATCACAGTATGTTAAGCAGCCATGAAATAGTTTCCACATAAACATAAAATACATTTGCAAATTTGTATCACTTGCCTAAAAAAAGTCAACAGCCAATCATACAGCATACTGATATGTCTTACAGTTGTCATATTGTCACACAATAATATATGATATTCCTGATTGAGAAACATTAGACATATCCTCATCTTTTCTTCATATCATTGAACATAATCGGCACATTAAGTACTTCTTCTGTAGGTGTTTTACAGATGACTAAGCAAACTTGCTTTCTGTTCAGAAAGACATGGTATTTCAATATACACATGGAGGTGCAATATATCAAGGTCCACAACTAGCTCAACTTGTTCACAGTGCAATTAACGTACTGCAATGAAATTTACAGGTGCTATACAAAGAGAATGTGAACCACTGGTGCAGTGATACAAACAGCTAAACACACAGATAACGGCCTGTACATTGGAACTAATGGCAGGAATAAAAATCTCCTTAACTCTGTGCATGCTTTGAGTGTTGATTGGCACAGAAAACCCCATAGCATTGTACACAATGTCTGAAGTCCCTGGTACAGAAAGCGCTAAAGCTGTAAGAATTCTCCAGAATGGGCAGCTAGTTTATCATAACTTATTCAGAAAACTCCTGGAGTAAATGGCTATTCTATGAACCATTGGCTTTTTCTTGTAAACCTTTGGAAAAAAAAAATCACCACAACCAATTCAATCTACAATTCCAGAAATACTCAAGTTTGTGAAATTTTTCTTTAGTACCTTTACATACAAACACACACACACACACACACACACACACACATCCACATGCATACACAATATAGGGGAATATCAACTTGCCAGGGTAAAATACAGTACTTATCATCTCAATTCCCTCTCTTCAAGTATTGTTTTGATAACATCTTAAAATGGAAAGCTAAACATCTTTTTATATACATACATATATATCTGTACACACACATCAGGTAAAAACTGACACATGATAAGAAATATACCAATTCTAGGAAAGATAGATGTGAAAAAAGAGCCTCGACATAGTAACATGGTACTGCACCACACATTATGCTCTCTTCAAACAAAGTACAACTGTTTACTACCACATAAAACACTATTTTTCTGTGTACAACAGCCAGGCACACACTTCAGATTTGGACAAGAAACACTCCAGCCTTCTCACCATTATTTGCAACACGGCAAACGAAATTTGACAGGTCCACGGCAGAACATTGCAAACAGGAACGGCTAGCTATTGTTGTTGGAAAAGCAATATAGAGTAGAACGATAGAGCAGTTCCTGTGTGCAGGAACAATCAAGGTGGTTCAAATCAATGAATTCGCGCACCAAGTTGTTTTTATTGCAACTTATTTACAAATTACCATTCATCGACATAAATAAGTGCCGATTATTCAAAGTTTTAGTAGTAGCCATAATAATGATAATAATAATTAAAAAAAAATAATGGGCATATATACTCCGGTTGGAGAGTCCAACCCAGAACAGCAATATTGTGAAATGATAATGACAGCCTTCTGAGATTCTGACAATATTTCTCAAAACATGCATGTAGGCTACAAGGATTTGGTAAAATTTGCTGCTAGAAAGTAGCACACTAATCTTGAAATCACAAAATCATTGGTTTTAGTCCAAACTGAGTATGTACGTCTATTTTAACATGGATCCTACTAAAACACTGAATAATTGATGCTTATTTACGTCGATGAAAAGCAATTTGTCAATCAAATGTAATCAAGGTAGTATTGTCGATGCGACGTGTTTATATAAATAAGTGTTCACTTTCCTTCCTATTCCCCAAACATTCTGTGTTTGTGTTCCAGTTTGTTTGATATTTACAAGACAATTTAGCCTCATAATCTCTTAATTATCCTCCCAAGTATGTAAGGAAACAAGGAAAACAATTTTGCATAGAATATCTGCCTAACAGATGAAAAAAAAAAGAAAACTACTACGATAACTAAATAAAAATAGTGAATGCATGATTTATTTCAGTGAGTTCAGCCAACAGAGGCACAAGATATTACTATATCTGAAGAAATTATGACTGATTAGTTTCACATTATTTTTCATATGTCAAATGAGTACTAATGCATCCCTTTAATCTTTTCTCCAAAGCAATACCCATGTAAAATAATCTCCCTTCTCAATTTGATAGGTGATGAATATTCATAAGGAGAGTGAAACCGTGAAACGAAAACAACAGCTGTTTGAAATTTTGACGTTTGTCAAAATTACCTTTGAGAAAATTGAAGAATAAATCGTGCAGTCAGAAACTGACATAATATTGCTGAACTGTAACCACCTGAATTCTACGACAGATATTTTGTATGTTTCTTTCTGCCAAAAGAATCTTTACCATTTTTTGGCATTTGACCTGTATCACCTGTAAGATGAGGTTTTCGGCTCTAAGTTAAAGGGATGGTACAGTTTAAGTTGAGATGGGGGATTCAGATTGTAACTTTTATTGCGAGATAATCACAAACCATTAGTGAAATATGAAAGAGCATACAATTCTTTAAGAAGTTCAAAATTTATTCGATGAAAATCGGTTTTGAAATGGCCGAGATATACATAAAACAAAGTAAAACTAAGTGGTCCTATGAAAAGGTGGGTTCCACCTTTTATTAGGACCTCTTTGTTTTTGGATATATCTCAGCCATTTCAAAACCAATTTTCATCAACAAACTTTGAATTCCTCATAGAACTGTATGCTCTTCAATATTTCATACGAGGATTCTCATTATCTCACAAGAAAGTTGAAAACCTGAAGTCCCATCTCAACCAATTAAACACTATCCCTCGAGGCAACACACGGCAAAAATAAAAAATAAAAAATCTATGAAGATAAAATAACACTTTCCTTTACAAATACACAAACTCATGCTGAAAGACTTAACAAAGGAAGAGGTCATCTGCATACACAGGCTCCAAACCTATTCTTATTACATTCTAGGAAGTATGACACGAAGACAGTAAATCTGCAATAATTTGAAATATGCACACAGTAAAATCTGTAACTCTCTTAACACACACATCATTCATTCACACTGATTCTGCAGAGATAAAAATCTACGCCTGGCATGAACTTAATAAAATAAAACCGTCGTATGATTCTTGTATTTCTGAATACTCTACCACACAGGTCAGCAATGAACACAATGCAATCTAGCACAAACAGTCTATTTCTCTGCAGTCTTTACAACACTACCACTTCTGCAATAGACTAGCTTAGTTTTGATCGGTGGGGTACAAACCCTACGGTCACCGCTCTGTATGGGATATTGCCATTTTTCAGTGAAGATGTAAGTGGCTGCCTCTTCTCATTTTACGTTGATTCTATTTTCCTAAGACTGCACAACACTGCATCCGTGCTGTAAGAGAGACGAAAGAAGAAAATGACAGGTAGCTTAAGCAATTATAAATACTGTAAATAACAGTGTATAAACAGCACTTTTCCATCCCTGAAACAGATCAAAATTCAGGATGCAGTTTCTACCCCGTTACAGCATACCTACTGAATGTTTGCAGAAAGTGTGAAGACAAAGTTCAATGTTCGAAATATTAATTTCCTTCCCATTAAGCATTCTATTGTACATTTCCTTCTTTTTTATGGCACAAATATCAACACATTTTTTCCCCCAAACTTTTCACTCAATTCAACCAACGTGCCCAACTTTTATGAATATCATAGTCATTACAACAAGAAGATTAATAGCATTGGTTCCAGTGAGCTTTTTGGGCAGAAGAAATACAAAATTGTTCCTGACTACAAGAGAGCTTGCTTGAGGCTTGCCTGACACAGCAACAACTTTACTTATATCAAACTAGATGCAAAATATGGCAAGGTACCATAGGATATGGTAAAAAAAGTAATCAAATACTGAGAAGGGGTAAAAAAAGAAGAAAATAAACATCTGAATATATGTCTGCAAGCCAGTGTTATTGGATGATAGTTGGGGGAGCATATTGAGAACCCAATCACACTAATCTGTTTTGGAGATTTTCAAAATAGATGACAAAATATGCAGTGAACAAACACAGGTGCTTCTGGACATGGCTTGGGCCATGCAAGTATTCTTTTGTTCTTTGAAGTGTTCAAAATCAAACCATCAAAGAACGATTTTTCACATCTCTTCGATGCTACTCACCTATTTGGCTTGGAACATGCCAGTCAAATCTCTGTCTTGCCTCACAACCTGTTAAGAGAGATTAAAGAAAGAATGTAACCAAGGAGAAAATATGGGATATACTTGTGTACGTCAAGTAATATTTCTATTCATTCCTTCATTATGTATGTCACACGTCTGGTCATTGCTTAAATTAGGGTCATCTCTTGAAATGAGAATACCATTTGGCATTTAAACAACAATTGAATACCACACTGACTCAAAGAAAAAGAGGAGACAAATGAATTATAATAATAAGAACATGCACAACATGAATATGAGGACAATTTAGAAGAGAAGGTTATGAATATGTAACATATGAAAAGCTAGATTCAGAAAGAAGGGGAAAAAAGAAGAGACGAAAAGAGGTAGTGAAGAAAAAAAAGGTAGGAGTAGAAAAGATGAAAAAGAAGATGAGCAAAAAAAACAAAACAAAACAAAACACATAATTAAAAGTAAATTGGAGCTGTAGTGGTAGTAGTAGTAGTAGCAGCTTCACAAGAAGAAGCACAGCTATTAATAGCAGTAAACAAAGTGAAAGTGATAGTAGTAGTGGCAGAAGAAGAAGAAGGAAAAGAATGGTACTAACCACAATGGGATTGAGATAGCAAATATACTGAAAGATTTCAGGTTTGGTGATAGTGCTGGAGTAAGATGGTAAAAAGGGTGAGTAAATGTGGTTGCTGTGTCAACGTCAGGCAAGACAAAATGCAAATGTCAGAGTGCTTCAGGTCAGACAAACTAGTTAGAAAGCAGAGTCTGATAGTTTGAAATCAATCCAGACTATAAAAAATTTATGCGCAAAATCTGACCTAATACAGTTAGCTACGCTGAACCAACATCAAATTAGATGATCTCAAAGATTTAGCATTAGCAAATGGAAAAATAGCACACAAATTGACACCATTTGTGGAGCTCATTTCAGTAGATATAATTCAGTAGCTTGCCCAGCACAAGCTACTGTAAAAGTGGATATTGTCGTGCGACTAATTTTTCGCGTTTCACCGGGTAAGAAGAGTTCCAAGTGTTTTTAATTCTGCAGAATCAAGACATGAACTACTGGAACATATGGCATGCAAAAATATTTGCATGCTTTTATTTTCTTGCTAGCTTCTGGTTGCGTGAAATGCGCAAAATTTCAACACTGCAAAAAATTTCCGCTTTTACAGTATGAGAACCACATAAAGATTTAAAGGTCAAACCACTGACACAAAGTGATTTCAAATTTGGAACACTTCCCTAGTGTTAGTGTTAACACCAGCACTAACACAGATCTTGAAAGTTGCACGCTATCAAAGTAGAGTGGATGACAGAAAATTGGTCTTGTTTTAATCAAGTCATACCGTGGATATCTCTGCCCCGTTCGACATTCCATTGGCGTGTCCGTTAGTGTGACCTTTGGAGTATGCTTGGGCCCTCGTATTATTCTGTACGTTCTGGTCGACAGTAAAGAGCTCTGTGAAGTTTGGCGGGCGCTCGACCTGAAAGATGTTGGCGTCCACGCCGTGGTGAGTGTAGCTGTCAATGTTGTTTGTCATGTTGCCGTCGGGGTCGTTGAGCACACCAATCTGGGTTGTCCTCACATGGTAAGGGAAATTGTGGTTGGCTGCCGACGGACGTGTGAGAATCTAGTTTTCGGCAAAGAAAGGCAAATTGACGGCCACATGTATGAAATTCGAGCACTAGTTCCTGAAGAGGTACTGAAAAAAAAAATGGTGCATACTTCTGAGGATCAATGCAAAGTATGACTAATAATACTCACTACTACACCTTAAACACAATGACATATTTTTGGTGGAAAAACAACAGAACTAACAGTTTTGTAACCTTTGCAGCAATAGACATTTGTAGTAATACAAATTGGGAAAAACAGTACTTTCAATGAAACCAGCTCTATACACTGTATTTGACCAACAAAAAAAAAAATCCTACAAAAAAATAACAGTTTGCATCTGTAAATATGCAGAGACTAATGGAAGTTAGGGATATGAATCTCTTCCTTACCAAAAAGCCAAGCTGTGCTAGGAAGGCGATGATGAGTTCGATGGCGTTCATGGCCTTCTCACGCCACCACTTGGGCATGACAAATGTAGCGATGAGCGTCATGATGGGCATGGCCAAAAACCTGAGCAGGGGAAGAGTGGGAAGACATACAGTCACTGTCGTTTAAAGGACAAGTTCACCTTAAAGGGGCATTCCAGACGATTTTCAAAATTCCACATCATGTAGTACATAAATCGACAGCTCCATGTACAGATTTGTGGAATTTATTGTGGTCCTTGAGCTGAGAAACCGATACTCGGAAAAAATCTGAACAAATCACACTGTACAATTCTGATGATGTAGAATATTTCAAAAATTAGCAGTGTTTTTCCATTAAAATAATGCTTGCTTAACAATTTCACCTATGTAGAATTTTGGCATGCCTTCTTTTGTCCTGCTTACTTGAGCCCCAACTCACACATTCTTATGGTGAGGCTGCCAAGTCATCATTCTTGTTCGTTGCAATTTGTATTACATTTTAAAAACATTCTTATTTCTTATTTCAGTCACTATAAATTCAGAAACTCTGAACTCAGTATAAGTAATTTATAGTTGTTCAAATGTAAAAGTCTGAAAATCATCTGGATGTCTCCTTTTAACATGCGTGTGGATTGAATGAATGCAGCAATGTTAGTAAACACATCAGTGAAAGTTTGAGGAATAACGGACAATCCATTCAAAAGTTTAGTGCCACCATCGCTGGATGAATAGATTTCTACAGTTTGTGATGTCACATACACAGAACGATATCAAGAAAATATAAAGACAGTTTAACATTTTTTTTTTCACTTTTCTCGCATAATTAAAGAGCACTTGGCTTTACACCTCTTTCAGAAGATAGGGGAAATAAAATTATCTTTCACACATCAGAAACATGTCATTGGAATGTATACTTTAAAAAAAAAGCAATTTTTTTTTTAAATTCTCTTAATATTTTCATGCAGGGGTATTTCTCAAACAGGTGTTGGTGGTGTAACTCAACTCTCAAGGCAAGGCAGATTAAGACACACAAAACTAGGTCACTGTGGGGACTGCCATGCCCCCGCCATATTGCATGGTTCTAATAATAGGTCAAGATTCCATGTCGACTTATCTGTTAACCCTATTCTAACTGGGGGGGTCAAATTGACCCCCCCCCCTCGACGTTTCGCGCCACGATTTTGCAACGCGCAAAGATTTTGCCGCGTCGTTTCACAACTTTTTTCATTGAAGTCTCCCGCATATTTTGAGACCAAATTTGCTACGTCCGGGTACACCATTTTGAAGTTACGTAATGTTTTGCATATGCATGTCAACCAAAAAACAGCTCAAATTCATGATATCGTGTGCAAATCCAATGCAAATTGTGTTTTTTGGTTAAATTGATATAAATTAGATTATTTCAACTTTTAACCATTGAAATTAATCAATTCTAGTGTAGATAAGCCTGAAAAAGTGCCTGCAACAAATTTTGGCAAAAAAAACAATAGAAAACAAAAGGTCGAAAAAACAATAAAATACATAAGAAATTAACAAAACAATAAAAAACAAAAGAAATTAATTTCGATTGTGCTAATTTTTTTCAAGAAAATTATTTGGTGTGTCTTGAGGAATTCTGACACAAAAATTTCGCAATCCTCCAGTCTTTTTAATGGAGTTATAGGTGAAAATATGATTTCATGCACAAATTTGCATAATTAATTTATTAAAAATAGAAAGGCAATATTTTTCTATTGTATGACGATGTTATCTTGTAGTTTACATCCACCTCTATCTTCAGGCAAAATTTCGCGGCGATTGCACGATCGGCGGCTGAGGTCTGAAGGGGGGTCAAATTGACCCCCCCTCAGTAAAAACTTGGTCTCAAATAGCCCAGTTAGAATAGGGTTAATACACGTATATGCTAAATTTTAAGAAAATACCTTCAGGTATTGCACAAATATGGGGGGAAAAGTGAAATTCTAAGAATTTCACCCTGATGTCTGACCTTTGCCCTCGAGCATGTGCACCGAAAATTTGACAGGCACAACTTCGTGCACTCATATATACATACGCCATGTTTTAATATCATAATATATTATAAAATGGGTTCAAGAATGTAGCCAATTGGAAGCGCTGAAATGAGTCACGTGTGCTTGTATTAATTTCTCACTAACATCCACGGCCGACGTCACAATGTTTGCACTAGCAGTGCGCACTCAATCAGTTGTTACAAGTGCGTCACGCGCTACTATACGCGCTGTCAATCCTGTAAACAACTTCTAGTTCGGGCTGCCGGCCGGCCTTTCTTGTGTGCATAACATGTGTGGCGTACGTATACTCTTATACGTACAGTACTCATATGTGTGGGATTTCCGAGTGCGACGTGTTCGGGACGAACATCTTCGGACATCTTGATCCACAAAGGTACATGAAAAATGTTGATAGTTTTCGACCCATTTTATAAAACAAATGATGCCCAGGATTATTTTATGGCGTTAGTGGAGACGCAGCTCACTCTCGGGTATTTACAATGTAGTGCAACATGCACTCGGCTTCGCCTCGTGCACGTTTCACAATTGTAAATACCCTCGAGTGCGCTACGCCTCCACTAACACACTCTATCCTGTGCATCATTTGTATAACAAATGGCTTTTAAGTCATGCTTCTAAAACAATTCATACTACCCTCAGCAAATGAATAATATCTAAAGCACGGCAAAATTTTTGAAATGACAAGCATGATGAGCAAACTATCCTTCATTTACGTTGCAGAAAACTGGAAACTTTAATAAGACTTTCAACTGGTTAAAATCTGCACACAGGGCTAGTTTAATTGAGAAGTAGTTCTTTATGATTTCACAACAAATGGCACTTTTGCTGCACACATATTTGTATCTCCTCCAAATATTTTGTATGTTGTTCCTCTGACAGTTCAGCAGACCACAATATACAAGAATTTTCTCCAAGTACACAGTGCACGATAACAATGTTTTAAGAATAAATACCACAGCGTGTAGAAGAAGAAGAAAGGCACGTAGAAGGAAATCTTCTCCGGGTAGTGCTTCAGTGTGAAGAATATGGCGTAGATGAACCACAGCCAGGTTAGCGCCCTCAACGCTACGAGGCAGTATCCCGCTGGACTCTCGTACAGGTAGAGCACCTCACCAGCATCAAAGGCCTGTCATAGATAGAAAGACGATGTCATAAACTTGGGTCAGATGTTATAAGGGGTCGTCATCAACAGAGACTGGGGAATGCTCATCACATCAAGGCATCGATGAAAAAGAATGTCAATTTAAGAATGACAGAACTCTTAGATATGTAGCATATGAAACTAGAAAAGTACTCTGAGAGCGCAGACCTCCGCCAAGTAGCTACTTTCCAAGGACGATCTGGCTCTTCCTGAAGAGATTTTTCTCCTCTCTACCACTGGGGAAAAGCTCTTTGGGCTCTTACACAGAGATCAGTGATTTCCACCCATAGGTATACTGTACGTGCTGAAAAATCACCCGATTTCCCAATATAGAAGATTTTGTTACGTCATAAACCCTCAGCTGCAAGGCGTGCCTTGCTCTAGCAGAAAGTGGAGCACGCACTTTAGTGCGCGTATGAAAACCTAAAAAATGCGCAGCTTGAACTCCCGAGTTCATTGACCCTACCTGCCAAAATAGCAAAATATCAAAAATCCTTAATAAATTCCCCAAAAATTCTCGGATCACTACCAAAATTTAATCATCTGTTACTTGTGTCATTCTCAACCTTTCATGTAAGTTTCATCCAAATCCGTTGACTACTTTTTGAGTTATTTTGTACACAGACAAACAAACAAACCAACAGTAATGAAAACATAACCTCCTCCCTTGGCGGAGGTAATAACCTGATGAAAATGTTTCAAGATGGGTACTGTAAAACCAGAATTTTTCACATGCAAGAAATGAGATGCATGAAATTTTCGCAAATTCTGTGAGGAGTCAAGATTCGCGAAATCAAAATGCATTCAAAGTTCTTGTCTACACTACTGACATTGAATGCCAGTGGCATTTTGCGAAAATGTCATTCCGCAAAAAAAAAAAAAAAAACACCAAAAAAAAAACACACACACACATACACACACAAAAAAAAAAGGGCTGTTGGCTCCAAATCACAAAAATTTAATGCTGCAAATATTGCTGGTTTTACACAGTAGTCAATTACTGAATGACTGAATTCTTTGGAATGTGCTCACATTTTACAGAGGTACAGTTAAAGGGATGGTACAGTATTGATGGAGATGAGAATTGGGCTTTTAACTTTTTGCGAGATACCAAAAAAACACTTATGATATAGTACAGAGCATACCATTTAAAGAGGAATTCAAAGTTTGTTTTGATGAAAATCGCCGGGTTTGGAATGGCTGAAACATCCAAAAACAAAGTAAAACAAAGCGATCGTAATAAAGTGTGGGTCCCACACTTTATTAGAATCGCACATTTTTGGATATCTCAGCCATTTCAAAACCAATTTTCATCAAATTAACGTTGAATTCCTCATGGAATTACATGCTCTTTCATATTTCATAAGAGGTTTCTCATTATCTCACCAAAAGATGTTAGAAATCTGAAATTAGGTCTCAACCAAAACTATACGATCCCTTTAAACACAAACTTGTCGATGGGAGGTAATAGAAAACAACCAAGAGAGAAATATCACGTGGGGTAATATTCTCCAACACTAACACCACATCCTACACTTCACACAATTGTAGTACACCACAATTATTTCATGCACACCAAGATACTTACATATGTTTCATATATGAAGAGAGCAGCATACAGCATGCAGTAAATGGCCATGAGAATGGTGATCTTCACAGAGCCAGAATGACTAAGGCGCCCCCTGTTGACGAAAGTGAGAAAATTGTTTGGTAAAGAGAGACCTGCAAAAGCTGTTTGCAAGTGTCATACTAACAGTGTGAACTTTCTTTCTTTATGTGTGTCATCTGCACATAAGGATTGGATTGGCTGTTCTCTGGGAACCTGAAACATGACCAGGAGGGGAGTCAGGTGTCCAGCAATGATATATCTGTTTGTTTGTCTTTCAACTATTAAATCATGCTGCCTCACTGCCATAGTAACCGTAGATTAATTGGTGAAATTTGAGGCATCATTTGAGACATCAAGGCGATGACATTAATGATGTCCCAACCAATTAACAATGATAATGGTGCTGACTGAAACAAAAACAAAGAAATTTCCCCATTAATAATTACAATGATTGTAATCAAAGCCATCCAAAAATGATAAACATAATAGGTTGGACCAGAAATCATTTCCTCTCCAAAGGACATCATTTGTCTATGGTTCCAGTTTAATAAAAATAAAAAAAATATCTGTGCAGTTATACAAGTTACACGTGTATAAAGAACTGGAGTCAGAATGATGTTTAACCCTAACTAGGCCGGGGGGGGGGGGGGGGGGGGGGGGGGGCCTCTGAGGCTCCCCCCTCGACGTTTCGTGCGATGTATCGCTATCGCGAGAAGCTATCGCCGCGACGTTTCATGACTTTTTTCTTTCGAGTCTCCCGCATCTTTTGACACCAAATTTGCGATGCCCGGGTGCGCGGTTCCGAAGTTGCGCATAAATATGCACGTGCATGTCAGACCAAAAATTGCTCAAAAATGTGAATTTGTGTACAATTTCAATGCAAACTGTGTTTACAGGCAAATTTCATAAAAGCATGATTATTTTGGGGTTTTATTGATTAAAATCAATTAATAACACATTTTCTTGTTCAGAATAATGTCACGGACAAATTTCATCGGAAAAACAATGAAAAACATAAAGTCGAAAAAACAAAGAAATACATAAGAAATTAAAAAAACAATAAAATACTTAGGAAATTTTTTCTGATTGTGCAATTTTTTTCTCTTACATTTGCTAAGGACACTAAAAGGAATATTTACACAAAAAATGTGCCTGTTTTGAGCTTTATTTAGTGATTTATACCAAATTGTCTGATTTCATGCATCATTATGCATAAATTAGCATAATTTAGTGTAAATGATAATTTTTGAAAAAATTAACTTCATGGTACTTTAGATTACATCATAGGCAATGTGTGTGCCAATTTTCGTCGCGATCGCGCGGTCGACGGCCGAGATCCGGAGGGCTTGGGAGGCCCCCCCCCCCCCCCGGCTCTATCATCTACCTGAATAGCCCGGCCTAGTTAGGGTTAAATACTATAGAAAAGGTAAACAATTGCAAGTGAAAATCTGTGAGATAACACATGGAACACACTCACACTTTACCACATAATTGTTCAAACAGACCAGCTGGTTTAATGCTCCATCAAAATCATGATTTTGATCAAAAATTTCTTGAGAAAAATAGCAAGGTTTTCAAAGTTCTCCATGATATAATGTTCATCTAAATCCATTCACTTCATCCACATGTATCTTTGGGTTTCACTCCCCTTTGAGAAGTACATTGTATGCTTACCGTGTGATGGTGTAGCCTTTCGCCATGAGGATCAGCTGCAGCAGAAAGAGGGCGTCGGCACCGGACTGACACGCCCTCGCCGTGAACTTGAGTCCCGACAGTTCCGTTCCGTCGTTGGCATAATCCGCGTACAGGATGATGTAGAATATTAAGCTCACCACTGCAAAGAGATAAGAAATTTATGACTCAGTGCATCAAACTGTCAACATTTCAATGGGGACATATTTAAATTGCTAAAACAGTCTGAAAAGTGGGTTCTTGGCAGAGTAAAAAA
This sequence comes from Diadema setosum, assembly GCF_964275005.1. Lineage (NCBI taxonomy): Eukaryota > Metazoa > Echinodermata > Echinoidea > Diadematoida > Diadematidae > Diadema > Diadema setosum. The sequence goes on along the minus strand of NC_092690.1, from coordinate 23,485,475 downwards.
AGTCCGAAATCAGATTAAAGGGATGGTATGGTATTGCTTAAGGTGAGGATTCAGCTTTTAACTATTTGTGAGATACCTAGAAACCACTCTATGAAATGTTAAACATACAATTCTAAGAGGAATTGAAAGTTTATTTGATAAAAATCAGTTCATACATGTAGAAGTGACTGTGCAGAAACCTTAAAAATTCATAACTTTTGAACAGATTGTCCAATTTACCTCAAACTTTCACTGATGTATTCTATTGATATTGCTGCATTCACTCAATCCACATGTATATCAAGGTGAACTTGTACTTTAATGAACTTGAAGGGCTTGCTAGGGTTCATGTAATAGTCCATATTATATTCCACATACTAAGAATCTTGCTATAGGATTGGTCAAGAGCTGATCATGTGATAAAGCATAGTTTTGCCCATCACATCACCTGAGAAGAAAAGTTCGTTACACTCTATGTTGATAGTCCCTTTTGTTTCACTGATCTCTTCAGTCCATACAGTCCTAACGCGAGATGAGTACGTGCGAAATAAAAGTGCGTTGCACTGTGGACTTTCATTTAACTAGGTCACTTTCACTTTCACTTTCACTTCGGTGCCGCGCAGTGCGCGCAGAAAATTCATTGTTTTGTCATAAGTACGTACACACGTCTAAAGTAAACTACGTAGCCTAAGCCCTAATGATACCTAAAGACAGCTAAAACGGTTTCAGATGTGGAATAAAATGGGAATTTCTAGGACCCTAGATGTGGAATATATAAAAGCAAATAATCAACTTTTAGTTTCAGGCAAATAGACAAACTATCACTTCCTCGGCAATCTGAATGTGTACGCTATCTTTCCTCAGCTGCGCTTCGGAAAGATCGCTACATCCAGATCGTCTCGGAAGTGATAGTTTGTCCCATCACCTTCACTAACGTTGATTATTTGCTTATAAATTTATAGGTCTCTTTCACAATGTCTTCTGTGTGATACAATGACATTGTTACACCAAGGTATGGTTTGTCTATCTTTCACTAGCTGCTGAATCTAACAGAGAAATTCACAGACATAGATTGGCAACATGCACTTCATGTACATATGCACATAAATGATAATTTTAGTCTATTCACCATACATGTCATCTACTTTATTGCAGCTTATCAATTTTAATATATAAAGTTTTTTTTTTCCTCTCTCTCTCTCTCCACTGCCAATGATAAAATGACCAACACATTTATGTCCATACAAGTGAATATTCACGAATTTTGCGAGAGCGAAGATTCGCAAAATCAAATGCACACAAAAGTTCTTGTCTACACTATTTGCATTTTATGCCAGTGGCAATTCGTGAAAATTTTGTGCCGCGAAAGAGGCTGTTGGCTCCAATTCACGAAAATTTAATGCCGTGAATATTTCTTGATTTACAGAAACAAAATCACACTTCAAATTCATGATTCTCTGTCGTCGAGATGTTTTCATTGCAACTGATTGACAAATTGCCCTACATCGACGTAAATAAGCACTGAATTGATCAGTGTTTTAGTAGTAGCCATGATAAAAAATCGTAAAAAAATTTACGTCGATGTAGGGCAATTTGTCAATCAGTTGCAATGAAAACATCTCGACGACAGAGAATCATGAATTTGAATAACAAAGCAGTACCCGCTGCATGCTATAAGGATTAGAACCAACACTTGCTTTCGGGCGAAAGCTCGGTGGTCTAGTGGAGATGACGCCTGTCCGGTGATCAGGAGGTCGTAGGTTCAAATCCTGCTCGAGTATGTACGCCCATGATTTTTTTATCATGGCTACTACTAAAACACTGATCAATTCAGTGCTTATTTACGTCGATGTAGGGCAATTTGTCAATCAGTTGCAATGAAAACATCTCGACGACAGAGAATCATGAATTTGAATAACAAAGCAGTACCCGCTGCATGCTATAAGGATTAGAACCAACACTTGCTTTCGGGCGAAAGCTCGGTGGTCTAGTGGAGATGACGCCTGTCCGGTGATCAGGAGGTCGTAGGTTCAAATCCTGCTCGAGTATGTACGCCCATGAATTTTTTTATCATGGCTACTACTAAAACACTGATCAATTCAGTGCTTATTTACGTCGATGTAGGGCAATTTGTCAATCAGTTGCAATGAAAACATCTCGACGACAGAGAATCATGAATTTGAATAACAAAGCAGTACCCGCTGCATGCTATAAGGATTAGAACCAACACTTGCTTTCGGGCGAAAGCTCGGTGGTCTAGTGGAGATGACGCCTGTCCGGTGATCAGGAGGTCGTAGGTTCAAATCCTGCTCGAGTATGTACGCCCATGATTTTTTTATCATGGCTACTACTAAAACACTGATCAATTCAGTGCTTATTTACGTCGATGTAGGGCAATTTGTCAATCAGTTGCAAAATCACACTTACTGTAGAGAAATAGCACAACCATGTACATCTTGTAGGTTGTGTGAAACAGGGACTTGTTGGTCAGGATATCTGAAAGAAAAACAAATGCACACAAAAAGAAAGACTGTTACATCTCGGAAGCCTTTAGAGCAGAAGCGACTTCACTGCCTTGACCTACTAAAACATGATATCACACCAGTCTGTGTAATATTACTTCCATCTTTGGCAGCACAAAAATTGTTCATAATGTATGTTAACAAAACATGTCATGACACATGGCAGATAGGCACATAAAAAAGTGAAATTCCCAAAGAAACTGCAATTGCTCACCTCATGAAATGTCACTTTATTTAGCTGGGTATGAGAATGTTCGTTTAAAGGGTTTGAAATGTTGTTAACCCATTAAGGACGAGTCCCGAGTATACTCAGGCAAGTGTCTTCGGGAAACGTGTGTTGTAGCAAAATCAGTCCGTCCTCAATGCGTTAAAAGGAAAGTCAAGCCTACACTTTCTACTTTTACATTTATTTGTCAATGCAAAGGGAATTTTGAACTGCGGTCAGTACATGGATTACTTTACAGGTACATGCAACTAATGATAACACTTGATAGAACTGAGTGGGTTTGCAAAATCAGACTACCTGTTTCATAAAGAAGTTGTCTAGTTCAGGGTAAAAGCACACTACAGCATAACATCACCTTCAGATCCTTCACAGATAACAACAAACTATTTGTGAAAGTGCACATTAATTTGCTGAAGACATTTGACAAGAATATCACTGAAATAGAGTATGAATCGATAAACTGACGCAGTCTGCTGACGAAATATTACCAAACTACATGGTGTGGCTATTGCAGTGTACACGTACAGTATGTCCTATTAAAACACAAAAGTCAATAGGACTGCACAATGTAGAAAAATTGTCACCACTAACGTACACGCAGTGGATGTCTTTTCTGTGAGATGTGCATGCAATAGTGTAAAAGGCTCATATACCCAGTACCTGTTTGATATCATTATTGTCATTTTAACTCCTGAAGTCCATCCTTCACTATAATGTGTGCACCTTTACGCATGACTGAATTTAATTACTATAATTGCTGCCTGAAAGCAGGTGATCTTGCACTGGCATACATTCCCAAAATAGAAGGTATGATTATTTCCTTGTTCAACAAATTGCTTGATCATTAATCTTTAAAATGGCTTTCATGCCACAGACGGACAATACCTCTTGGGGTTTCTCAAATATCCGGCATTGTACAAATAAAATGCCCACAACTGAAAAAAAAAGAAAGAACAATTGTGGAACATAATGCCAGAATCTGTATAAATTTATGAACATGAAGCTTTGCTACATACGGATTGGCGTTTGGGGAGGGTGGGGTAGGGGAGGAGAGTGCTGTTGTTGTAGTAGTTGTTGTTGTTGTTGTTGTTGTTGTTGTTGTTGTTGTTGTTGTTGTTGTTGTTGTTGTTGTTGTTGTTGTAAACAAGTAAACAAAACACAATCATAAATTATATTCTAGACCATTCTTTTCCATCTACAGTTGTGAGGTGTTGTCACTGAAAACCATATAATGCCAGAGAGTAATTTTTGTTTTTGTTTTTGGAAGATATGAATTTGCCAGATGCTAGGCTTTAAAATCAATATATGTGTACAATTGGCCTACTTCATTGCAAGGAAAATATTAATAATGATAATATTATTATCATTAATAATAAAAAAAAAAAAAAAATAATAATAATAATAACAATGATAATAATAAACAAATAAATAAATAAATAAAATGAAAGTAACTAAACTGTAAAGGTAGTAAAGCCAAAGTCAGCTTTACGTGCATTTTTTTTCCTTCTATAATCTCTGGCTTTATATGAGCAACATGATGATGTACCATATTTAACAGCTCATCAAGACTGAATTGAACCCGCATGTCTTAAAACATGCTTTCAATTTTGTGAACACATCTTCAGAGGAGTGGGATGACCATAGTAATACTGATGCACACTTCTACATTGATACTGTTTAACTGAGTGGTAGCATACTGTGTGTAAACTAGCAAGCATTGCAATGCAATATGTATGCCAGCCTTATTTACACACCAACATATGGGCTGGTCACATATCATTGCATGCATAGATTGCCTTTAATATTAACAATATTAACAATATTAACACATGTATCAGTAATATTCATTGGCTGTCTTGTAGTAGAAGAGGCTTTGTAGCATGATCAAAATTTTCTGCAATTACTTCATATCTGTATTAACAGTTTGGGCTTTTGTTTTTGTTGTATATTTTTGTGTATATATCATATTAGGGGTGAGGGTTAATGTGACAATAAGAAAACTTTGATATCTAATCTTAAATAACCCATTGAGGACATGCAGATTTTGCTATAACACGCATTTCCTACAGACACCTGCCCAAGTTTACTTGGGCAGGTGTCTGTAGGACACACTATTCAAATCAGTCAAACAGTCATTCCCTCTTCCAGCAAACCAATTTTATCATTCCAAATCCCAGCCTATCTGCCCCTGTGCACTCTCAAGCACTTGCACGCACATTCACCACCATCACACATCAGAGTTTATTTTCCCCTGCTGTCTTCGCAGCAGAATTTGTATTGTTTACCAATTTATCTACCTACCTTTTCCTCGGGCCGGCCATCTTTTCAAGCAATGCTTACAATGGCGGCCCTCTGCATTATCATTTCTTAAATATAATATTGTTATTGTAATCCCAGCTGCATAGACATGCATACTGTAATATCATTAATTTCCTTTTATATCGTTGTTTATGCAAGTCAAACGACTCTGTTTCAAATATACTTTGTATGTTTCCCATGTTCACTATTATTCAATTTATGTATATATTGATTTGCAGAAAATAAAGTATCTATCAAACAAACAAGTTTACTTGGGACAAGTCTTCAACGAGTTAAAAAAGGTCAGGGCTACTGAAAAATGCCTGTTACACCTAGGAGCAAAGGCAATTAAATAAACACATTTTTTGTTCTTCCTTGTGGAACCATATGAGTTTGAGTTTAGATCTGAGGCAATATTTTTCTGATATGCTCACCCATGACTGAGGTGCCACTTAATGGGGATATCATACATATTGTGCACATAAAGGGTGCCTATATGCAATGCGTATCAATCCACATATTGGAAACCATTTGCATATGTACAAGTATATGACAGGACAAATAAAGGCAGGATGCTCTGTGTACATAACTTTGGGGGGGGGGGGGGGGTTACCGCTAGCTTGGTCGGGCAAACAGATTTTCTAATTATTGCATAACACTTGCCCGAATAAAAAGTGATGAAATATAAGAAAATAATTAAAAAAATTAAAAATCTCTTACAAGTCAGGGGCTTGATAAAACACAAAGATTTGAATAAACAGCACACATTGATTTGTACGCTTAAACATATTGGAGTATGTAACAGCCTTGGTTTGATCAAATGTTGGTGCTGCAATATATCAGGGCTTCTTCAAGTAAGTGTTGCAGAAATGAAATCTATGTGCTTTGCATCACTAAACAAACATTATCTTTGGGCTTCTGTATGGCTGACTTCATGGATTTGTCGGGGGGAGTGAAAAAAAAAAGTGGCTTAAAGGGGAAATCCAGTCCAATTAAAAGTTAATTTAATAAGAAAGAGTAAAATATCATGAGTTCAATGGTAAAATTATGATCGAAATGAGATGAAAATCAAGGAAGTTATGACATTTGGAAGTTCGCTAATTTTTGCGGAAACAGTTCTTGAACAGTCAACATGAATATGCAAATGGCAAAGTGGACATGTCATACCCTCACAACTTGCCATGAATAGTACAAAAAATTTTGAAATTTCCAGTTTTTCATTCAGACGCAATTATGCCCGAGGCTTAAATCCTGTATCTAATTGATCACTATTCTGAAGATATTCAACCAGAAATAACATCATGTTTCGGACTTTAATGGACTTGAGAAACATTGAATTTACGGTATTATTGTACACAGCCAATGGAAAATTGTGAGGTTATGACACGGTCAGCTCACTCATTTGCATATTCATATCCACAGTACAAGAACTGTTTTGCAGAAATTGCCAAAACTTCAAAATTTCATGACTTCCTGACATCCAATTTCAGTCGAATTTTTACCATTGAACTTGTAAGGTTTTACTTTTTTTTTATCAGACCAACTTATTTTTGGACTGGATCCCCCCTTTAAAAACTTTTTTGTCCCAATTAGGACAAGCATTTTTTTCTCAACTGTTCCAAAACACTTGCCCGACTTTGAGTCTCACTTGCCTTGGGCAATCGGTAAAGTGCTTACATTGTATGTAGCACCTTGACGGGGCAATGAAGTGGTCCTGAGTGGATATGTCAACACACATCTCTATGAAGATTACTTACTTGCGACATAAACGGAGCAGAAGAACAGGCCTAGAAACAGGAACAAGAAGGTCAAATCTGTCGCTAGAATACCTGCATGACAAATGAGATTGATGAAGCGAGACAAAATGATGGTTAAAAATAAGGGTTTTAATGATGCTTCTTATCTGTTTTGTCCATAATTTACTTTCTCATCTAGAGCCCAGTTAAAGGTAGACAGAGTATACCTTGAAGGGGCAAACATGTCAAAATGAGACCAATACATGAATGACACATGTTCCACTGATATTGCTGCTTTCACTCAAACCACAAGAATATTTGGGGGAAACTTCCCCTTTAATCATGATAAAATACGAACAGTTATAATGAAGCGATGCCACAATAAATGCTGGGCGATGGTGGAGGGTGAAGGAGAAACACATCAATGACAGTACACTTTATTGATTTATGACTCCGATCTAATTTCCCTCCGCTAACAAAGCGGGAGCATGTATGGTGTAATCAAGAGTGTGGGACAGAATATATGCATGACTTATCATTCAGAGCATCCAAAGTTAAATTGACTGCTGCTCATAAAATGTACGTGCCTGATGAACTACATAGTAAAAAAATCAATGACCCTGATGTCGACAAGGGAGGGGGAGAAAGAGATAGCAAGAGAGAGAAAGAGATAGGGGAGAGAGAGAAAGAGATAGGGGAGAGAGAGAGAGGGGGGGGGGGAGATAAAACAAGGTCAGCTCAGCAGAGCATAGGGGGCATGGACAATTAGTGCATGTGACAATGTCATGTGCAAATAAGATTCTGACTGATCCATCACTGCTTTCAGTAATGTGAAGTTGTAGAGTTATGTGGATAAAATGGCGAATTGGCCTATTGATTGTTTGCTGCATTTTATTGAGACAATACCTGCATGCTTCTGCAAGAGTCCGAAAAAACAACAACAAAGGAACGAACAAACAAACACAAAAAAACCCCATCAAATTCAATCAAACTAAAATAGTCATAATCCTTGCTGATGATGTCAACTATATGGCTTCTGTGTCTAATGAAGATAATTGACAATGATTATGGTGATGGTGATTATTACAACAACACAGATGATACAAACAGCAAAGGCACTAAATATATTAAAAAAATCCTTCCTGCTGCTTCAATTCTGTTCCCATCATGATACTGAAAAGGCTTTCCCCCATTAATGCTGCATGCCCACACAAGGTTGTTCCACTAATCGATTTCTGTAAAGGCCTATAATAAGCTGCAGTAATGTGTTAAAATGTGCTGCTGTTGGTGTTGTTCTTGTCCTTGTTCTTGTTCTTGTTGGCTACTTGTTAGTTTCTGTATTTTTTTTTTTTTTTTTTTATGTTTCTAGGCTGCAATGTCAAACTGGTGTACTGTCATTAACACAACCTGAACCACACACACGCATATCCTGCCAAATCAGAAATTGTTGTTTAATACAAGAAGGTATTATTAACATATTGTGCCAGTGCAGGCAAATATGATGCCTTCCTATTCTTCACTTGGTTCTTCCATGTACAAAGTAAAAAATTAAAAAAAAAAAGAATTAAAAAAAAATAACAGCCCGCTATTACGTAAACATTTAGTATTAATATTGAGATACATGTATATAGATAGATAGATAGATAGATAGATAGATAGATAGATAGATAGATAGATAGATAGACAGATAGATAAATTTCTATAGATGATAGATAAAACAATCAGAAATTAAGCAACACAAAACAAAACAACTAATATTTGGGTCACTACAATGTACTTGTGATATACTGTAAGCACTGTATGAAGTCCTTGCCCTTTTCATACACCGTGCAGCTATCTATAGGCAACAATCCCTCTGCAAAAAGTGGGGATAATGCATTCCCAGTTGCAGGCTTGAGTGCAACAATGCACAGGAGGATAATGTGCAAGGTTATAAGCCACAGCCTCTATGCTGGGTAAACTACATTGTATACATCCAATGGAAAATCACTTGCATTTTTTATATTGAGTTTGGAAGAAGATGCTGCCTGCATCTTAATGAGTCCAGTTCTAATTGTACCATGGCTCAACCCCTCCTTCTTGTTGTAATTGTTAACTAAACCACTTTGCATAGATGTCTAGAAACGAGCTCTGCGCTGGAGCGTCGGTGAATTGGGATTATGTAATCCCATTAATCACCATTGTAGCTTAGGAGCCTTATCATTAACTGTGTGGCAGGCATGCATTGGGAATAACAGTCTGTTCTTCAAATCCAGTGTAGCTTTTTATATGATTTTTCTATGCTGGACAAACAATGAGGAAAGTTGTAGAGAAAATTCTAAGCTTTGATAGGATGTCAATTTTATGGCATTCTATGATTATTGTTCTTTAAAGGGACTGTACAGTACTGGTTGAGGTGGGGTTTCATGTTTTGAACATTCCTAAGTGAGATAATGAGAAACCTCTTATGAAATATGGGAGAGCATGTAATTTTAAGAAGGATTCAACATTTATTTGATGAAAATTGGTTTTCAAATGGCCGAGATATCAACAAAAGTGATAGTAATAAAAGGCGACAGGCCACGCCTTTTATTAGGATCTCTTTGTTTCACCTTGTTTTTGGGTATCTCAGCCATTTCAAAACCGATTTTCATCAAATAAACTTTTGAAACCCCTTAAAATTGCATGCTCTTTGACATCTCATAGAGTGGTTTCTGAATATCTCTCTAAACGTTAAAAGCTAAATCCTCACCTCGACCAGAACTGCACACACCCTTTAAAATGGCCAGTAGCTGCATTATTTTCTAGGACTGGGAAGCATGATTTTTGCATGTGTTTTTAACAACCATGACAGAAAAATCAGAATTTACAAAAAAAACAACAAACAAACAAACAAACAAAACCCTATGGAGCACCACTTGATATTCAATGGCCATGTCATTGCAAACTACGTGAGAGGAATGGAATCACAAGCATTGCTTTCACTGCACTGTGGCATTTGGCAATTTATCGATCATTTTGGAAAGGGTTTGTGCATTTGAGCAAAATATGCAAACTTGGCAGGTTCTGGACTAGGATTAAGCTAGGGTCAGGGGAAAGGTCTGGGGTAACTGTCCAGGGGGTAATTTCCCTAAAACTGACTGTCTATACACTTTTAATTTACAAGTATGAGGGTTTGGCTTCTGGAAGTAGGGTAGGTATACATCAAAGCCAAGCTTGGTTTTGTTCTTGTCTTGCTTTGAGTTTCATGTGGGAGTGAGGATTACATGGTAACCAACTGGCAAACAACAAAATACCCTGACCATTTGAGGAAAACTCATGATCTTTCTATTCAAAATATTACGAGTCAGTGCCTGAAATATGAAGTATAACACACTCACATTGTGTGTCCACATAAAGTTATATGTATACTGAACACAGACCTGCCAATGTGGATCCAGTTTTAATACTGAAAGGTACAGACAATTAGGTGAGACTGATTGTCACTTAAGCCCTGTTTTAACAGACCTTACCCTGACAACGCTGGAACAAAGTCCAGAAAACAAAATTCCTCACCTAGAGCAATAAAACTGCAGGAGAGAGCGAGGTACCATTCTAATATAAACACACACAAAATCCTTCTCCGCATAGGTTTCCACAACAGCCTTCCAATTCATGCATGAAGAGGGTGTGGGATCCTTGCACATGATCACTGGGTGGTCCATGAGGAGTTTCAGCATGTCGCTGCAGCATGCTCAAATTCTTGTGCAACATCCTCAAAAGCCAGCAACATGCTGTGCAACATCCTCAAGTATTTGCAACAAGCTCAAAATAAAATGTATTCAAACATATGTGCAAAACATCAAACTACCTGGTACTTAGATATTTGGGTGCAAAATATGAGACAGCACATTGAATGTAAACAGCACAAAGAGAGATAAGCTGTGAAATATTTTGTACTATGTGCTCGTGATGTCTGCTCCGCACTCATACAATTTCTGCAATATTCTCAGATTCTGAGCTTGCAACATGCTCAAATTTCAAGTTGTGGACCACCCTGGATCAGCAAGTAGTGTGTTGTTGTGTTGTCATTCTGTTTGGACTACTGCGCATGCGTGTTGAGTGTATCAAAGGAATGTTACCGCGAGAGTGTTTTAACAGAAGGGATGTCGGGGGTAAAGTGGGGGTAATGCCGGAGTAATTACCCTAGCTTGCTCCAGGCAGAATTTGGGAAAAGTTTTTTTAATAGCGCACCAACGTCCGAGCAATATTTTGCTGAGAATGATTTATAACATGCAGGGTAAAAATAGACTGTCTGGACGTTGGCATGGCAACTCTGGTTTGAAAGGCTCTGTTAAAATGGGGCTTAAGTCACATGTCTACAGCTACGTGTATTACTGTCTTACCAAACTGATCGGCTGAGAAGTGTTTATGCCACCAGTCCTCTCCGTTTGTCATCGTCAGTTTGTAGTTCATCAAGAGGCCCTGTGTCAATGTGATAAGAAAAGCAAACCATTTGAAGATTTGATCAATCGAGTTCAGCAAATGAGATGCGTTGGTCCCTCTATGATATTTGGTACACGTTTCAGCTCTGAATACCCTACACTGTACAGTGCGATAATACTGTACAGACTGGTTAACATCACAACATGTAGCATCGGTTTTGAAAAGTTGGAGTGTAATAACGGTGAGCTAAAATGAAACTGTATTGACACACATTTTCTATGTTTTCACAGACATAATTTGCTTCATTTTAAATATTATATCAAAGTGGAAATATGGAGGTAAAAAGAAATCTGAATGACTTCTAGGGGTTATAAAAGAAATTCCATTTTTCTAAAGAGAGAATCATAAAGTATAAACCTGCGGGGAACCAGATATACCATGTATGCTCAATTCTCTCCAAAAGACACTGCCTCAGAATAACCTGTTCTGGAACAGTCCATTAGCATTGTCATATCTGTTCATAGTTACAAGATATTTTGCATAACTTTAAATGATTAAATAAGTGTTTTATGCTCTCTGTTTTGTTTCTTCATAAATACATTTCAACAGACTCATACATGTCATTTTTGTACAATTTTTTTTTTTCCTTCTGATTTTAAACCAATTTCCTACAATGTTTACAGGATGGAAAGGCAAGAAACAGATGTGTTGAAACACGAATTGATGAAACCACTGAACAGACACACTTACATGATTCGCATTGCAGTTGTCCAGTACAATGTACCACCACCTGTCGCGGATGGAGCGGAAGCTCCGCCCACCTTTGCAGTCAAACTTCTGCTCATCGCCGAACACCAGGCGGTAGTCGTCATTCGGCTCTGTGTCGACGAGGACGCAGCCAGACCAGACGTAGGACGTGGTGAGGTTGATCACCTGGTGGTTTTCTGGCTTGAGTACTGATTCCTTCTCATGACATGTCTGAAAAAAAAAAAATTGCAATTACTGTAGAGTAGCAAAATCTTTTAATGCACGATTCATACTTTAATTTAGTGCTGAATGGTTTCAATAAAGCAACAAATGCACGATGTATACCACTTCATCTTAATGATTAACTAAGGTTTATTTGTAATTTGTGTTACAATAGTAGACTGTGAAAAGGTTAATCACGACAAAACTCACTACCACTCTTCTGTACCTTCATTTATGTTATAATCATCATCATCATCATGAATATCATCATCATCATAACTTTTCATATATCATATAATATATTTTGCTGCTTTTCATTTTCACAATTTTTTGTGTCGACTGATATTTGCAACAACTGAGAACTCGCAAAAAAAAAAAAAAAAATGCCTGCATAATAACCCTCCGTATGTTATCTTGTATCACCACCACTTCTACTGAAAAGGGATGGTATCATTTCTCACTTTGTCACTAGGGTTCTTAATTGCCAAATCAACACCTTGTAAAGCAGCTTTGCAAAGTGTGATCTTGTCTTACAAGCTGGAAATCATTAAATAAACTAAAGAATATAGTCGTGCACACAGTATGGATTTCATTGGGAAGTCCTAGTCTCCATTTCATAAAAGATGTTAGGAGAGCAACTCCTGCAGGAATGGCAACTTCCCATAGCAACAACCAGTCAGGAAATGGATTCTTGTTGTACCATGACAATTGCCATTTCAGCAAGAGTTGCTATAATATCAACTCTTTTATCAAAAGGGGCCCTAGTGTTCTTGGTACTATAATTACCCTCACCCATCCCCCACTATATATACATATTTAGTGCTTATATAGTGCATATCACTACCATGGTGTCTCTATGCACTCTATACCTCATTTCATGCAAACCATCCATCTTGTTCTCTCCCCTACTCCTAAAAGCATGATTAAATAAACCTGTACTATGTAACCCTATGCTATATTCATATGCAGAGCTCATACATTCAGCCCTTGTACATGTACTGTATGATGTTTTTACATTGCAGCAATTTGCTTTTTCTTTTGAATTGTTAAACTATACATTTGTCGATTCCATAGAGGGTCTAACATTGATTTTCAAGCACTTCTTCTTAGTAGTCCCCTCCGCTTTTGTAATTATATGCAAAAATGTCACAAGATTTTTTATGTTAAATGTCCACAATGTTGACTATTCGTGAACAAATTTCATTTCACTTCATTTTATTTCATTTCATCATTTTGTATCTTCAGGCCATTCTTTTCCAATCCAGATATTCAATTACTCTTCCACAACAATTGCTGCAAGGCACATTAATACATTGTTTTATAGTGTAATTCCTTCCATATCTACATTTCATCATTAAATTGCCACTAAAGCCCTAAAGCCATACTGTTTGTGGCACCTTAAAGGGATTGTATAGTTTTGGTTGAGACCTAATTTCAGGTTTCTAACATTTTTTGGTGAGATAATGAGAAACCTTTCATGAAATATGAAAGAGCATGTAATCCTATAGGAATTCAACATTTATTTCATGAAAATTGGTTTTGAAAATGGCTGAGATATCAAAAAAAGAAAGAAAAAAAAGAGCGATTCTAAGAAAGTGTGGGACCCACACTTTATTACGATCGCTTTGTTTTTGAATGTTTCAGTCATTCCAAATCTGATTTTTACCAAATAAACTTTGAATTCCTCTTAAAATGGTATGCTCTGTACTATATCATAAGTGTTTTCTTAGTACCGGTATCTCGCAAAAAGTTAGAAGCCCAATTCTCATCTCCATCAATACTGTACCATCCCTTTAACACCCTTATCATTCTCAACCGACAATTTACTTGTACAATCAATAATAGCACACGCTCTCTTTCCATTATCGCCTCAATAATTGATGCAAAGCACACTAACATTAGTGTAATTCCTTCCAATCTACATTTTCATCGGTTGAGAATGGTAAGGCCATTAAGTTGCCACTACAGCCATACTGTTTGCGACACCTTAACACCCGTATCATTCTCAACCAACAGTTTACATAAAAATATGTACATTCAATAACAGAGCAAGCTCTCTTTCAGTTTTACAGCATGCATGGTGGTGTCAGCTTACCAGTAGAGGGGCTGTGTCCGGTGGGTATACTGATGGCCACTGGTCTGGTTCATCGTAGTATAGAATTAGATTCTGCGTGGCAAATGACTGTATGGTGGAATGAAATGACAACAAATATGATAATCAAAGGCATGTGCACAATGAAATGCACTTTGGCATCAGCACATTATAAGTGTGCACCTACATGTCATTATGATTCACATGACAATGAGAGAACATTATTGACACTGTGCGAGTACAAATATTGTACGCTGTCTTCAGTCAAAAGTCACTTTTTACTACTTGTGATATACAGTGATACAGTGATTCTAATTTCTTGAACAGCCCCTTCAGGGGCATGGAAGAAAAACAATTGAGTATCAACAAACTTTACTTTACAACTAATATAGATATACATTAAAAAAAAATATCAAAAGCTCTTACAGCAAACAAGTTTAGGCAAGAATCCCTGAAAAAAAAAAATGTATGAAAAAATCCCATGAAGGTTAAGACTTTTTTGTTTCATTGTGAAAAAAGTACAGCTGTACCTGTAAATGATAATCATAATAATGATAAACATAAATACACATTAATGAAAGAATTTTTTTTTCCCCACTGGCATTAGGATCATACACTGATAGTCTCAACTAAAATTTAATGCAGTGTCAATAGCCAACTGCATACAGTCTGCTACATGTACATGTAGCAAATATTTTAGTGCTTCAGGGAAAGTTCTGTAAAAGAAAAATTATGCTTTGCAATTTTCTGTCTGTTTTTTTTTTTTTTTTTTTTCGTCTCTTTTTTTTTTTTTGGTTTTTTTTTTGGTGGTGGTGGTGGTGGTGGTTGTGGCGGAAAATCCTGTATGTATACAGTAATGTATGCATGGTAACATGGACATACACAAAAATGCCTTTTTTTTGGGGGGGGGGGGGGCTCAGAAGCAACATGACCTATGTATTGCACAACTCTGCAGATATGAGAATATTTTTTTTCTTTTTAAAGTTATTGAATCATTGTTTCAGAATTCAGCAAAAATCCAGAAAATTTACAAATAACAGATTTCTCTCTCCTTATTTCACTACTGTACCTGATATCATCAAATGTCAATACTCATGTGGACATTGTTTTTTGTTTTTTTCTTGGTTCAAAATATCTTTCTACTTCATGAATAAAGAGTTCAGTTGTTGCGCTGAACATGCAGAAAATGTACCAGAGCAATGGTGTACATATAAGTGTATGTCCTCAACCAAAATTATCTCCTATGGTTTCAAAAAAATACAATTTAAATCTAAAGGTAAAGTTTTGGTTGAGGTGGGGATTCCAGTTTTAAAGGGATAGTACAGTGTTGGTGGAGATGAAAATTGGGCTTTCACTTTTTTGCAAGATACCAAGAAAACACTTTATTATGAAATAGTACAGAGCATGCCATTTTAAGAGGCATTCAAAGTTTATTTGATAAAATCAGGTTTGGAATAGCTGAAACATCCAAAAACAAAGTAAACAAAAAAATGATCGTAATAAAAGGTGGGTCCCATGCTTTATTAGGATCGTTCTGTTTTGGATATCTCGGCCATTTCAAAACCAATTTTCATCAGATAAACATTGAATCCCTCTTGGAATTACATGCTCTTTCATATTTCATTCTCACTGTCTCACCAAGAATTGATAAAAACCTGAAGTTACAAGTCTCAACCAAAACTATAAGATCCCTTTAACTTTTTGCAAGATAATTAGAAGACAGTCGGACATGAAATGTCAAAGAGCATACAAACCTATGAGAAATCTAAAGTTTATTTGATGAAAATCTGTTTTGAAATGGCTGATATAAAAAAAAAAAAAAAAAATAGTGGTCCGAAAGGTGGGACTCACTTTTAATTAGGAACACTTTTTAAAACTTTGTTTTAGACATCTGTTTGGTTTGTGTTTTGTGTATTTTCATTTAGAAATTGGTTGATATAGTGATCATTTTTGCTTTTTAATGTTGTTTTAGGCCTATAAAAAGCGGCATGCCCTGGGGATGTTTTGTTATGACCCCCTCTTTATTTTTGTATAAAGGTATTATGTGATTGTGCCTTTGTGAATTTGTCGAAACAGAAGAGTTTCTGATTATCATATAATGTGGATGATTGATGTATCATGGTGATGATTCAGGAAAGAATATAGTTCATACATTCATGAGTTGAATGACTGAATAAAAGTAAAATATAATAGTTTTTGTTTAAACTTTGTAAACATATATCACATTGTTATGGTGTATGCGATATTGTACACTGTATTTTAGTACAAGTTAGTTTCAGTAGCATTCTGTGATATGTCTCTGGTGTACTTTTAATGTATTGATTTTTTTCTTTTGTCATATCCAATGTACAAAGAATTTCCATTGTGGACAACAATGTATTATAATCAATCTTCAATCTTTTTCTTTGAGCACACCCCCCCCCCCCCCCCCGACCTTTTCAGGATGAGTTCATGGGATCATACAGAGTTGTGGGAAAAACCATAATTCCATTTTGGTATCTTAAACTTCCTTATTTCTTTGTTCTTCCCAATATTCAAGTTTTCCTTATACGAACAAGCCTGTAACAACACACACAAATGAGGAGATATTTTAAAATGTGCTTCAGGGTAAGAAAAGGAACTATTCAGAATTCTTAAAAAGTAAAAACAAGAACAAAAACAAGACCCCCCCCCCCCAAGAAAAAAAAAATAGATAAATAAAAAAAAAATAAATAAAAAATTGTATAAATCACTTGCAGTTTGAAACACCGAGAAACATAATGTTTCTAACATCTATACACTGTACTGTAAATGTAGTCTCCCAATGTTCCCTCAGATACATTTAGTAGCTATAGATAACCTATGCATGGTCGAAGTTGCAAGTTGCTTCAAATTTAACAAAGAGAAGAAGAAAAAAACTTCATCTCTCGGAAGACACACAACAAAGTAACACAGTAAGATTACTAACACTTAGAGAAATTTTTTAAGGTGTGATTAGTGAAATGCCTACGTACAAGACGGGCTTACCTTTGGATATTCCACTTCGAATCGTAACCGTCCAATGTCTGATAGGAAGCAGAACCTTGCCAGGAATATCCATTTCTGTATGAATAATCACATAGAAATTGGTTTAAAAAGCAAGAAATACTATACGCTATAGATGTCCCCCTGCCCTGCCTCTGGATGACATTGAATGTGTATGTATACAAATTACAATGTCAGGCGTACTCAGGCAACTAACCGTGAGAACCAAGTAGAATAGGCCCTAGGCCCTACATGAATGTTAACCAACGACCAGCGTCACCACTCCAGACGGTATTTTACTATTTACTAAGAACAGGACCCGGCCGTATTAACTCGGCAAACCACAGTCACAGACCGATTTTTTGGTCAAAGCAAAATTATATGGTTTTAGTGTAACTGTTAGGATCTAGAGCATTTAATTAGACACTCAGGACACTGGATAGCCAGGCAGGGCAGGGTCTAACAACTGTACCTTACACTTACAGTAGGCCTAGGTCCTATGGCTATGTATAAACGGTAGACTGTGAAAAAGTGTAGTAGGCTAGGCCTACCGTGCAGACAACAAAGTACCGGACGGCGTAGTATTCGTACATGTACGTAGAGTAAATTGGCGATATAGACAGAGAGATAGCGATAGATAGCGGATAGCGTCCGTGACAACACATCAAAAACCACTTGTTACGACGATACCGACAGAATTTAAAATGAACAAATACCCACCTCATCTGTTTCTATTGTTCCTTCTTGATACAGGCCGACTGAATTGCATATTAATGTGACAAAGACGATTAAAAGTGTACATAAGTTACGGAGAACTACCCAGTATCTCACTTCACCGCCGTGATGCGCCATCTTTGTTGCACCTGTAATTTATGAGATTAACGAGTTAATGCGCACACGCAGAGCGCAGAAGAGAAACCACATAACGAGTGAATTTACAGCGGCGGCAAGGACGTGTCCACGGTTGAATGATCAATCGATGATGTAATTGCCGTACATGAGTCGTCTTCTTTCGTATAGGGCACACAGCCCAGCCACGTTCGTACATCTCTAGGCAACGACGTCGTTAGCGATGGGAATGGGCTTTGGTACGTTGCTCCGCCTGACACCGTTCACATTTACTTCCTAGCAGACAATGCGAAATGTTTGCTCGCTTCATACAGTCAATGACTGTATGCAAAATCCACGTGTTACGTACTTTGAATCTCTTAGTATGAAAGGAGAATGAAAAATAAAAACAACAACAATGTAATTTCCTCATTATACTGTGGCTTTCGGATTTATAACTAATCTCATGTCAAAATATAATAATTAGCTGTACCTCAAAAATTAAAAACTCTTTCTGTCAAAGTGTAAACATAATAATCATGTCACATAGGCCTAACGTTACAGGCCTAAATTTGAATATAGATGAATATATATCGAAAGAAAAAAAAAAAAACTATACCAATCCATGCACACTGGTGCTATATGACTTTCGTAAACAGGCCTGGTAAAAATCAACAAATCTTAAGAAATTATAGTTCCGTAACATTTGGGGGCTAAAACCGTATGTTTTAACTCAAGTACATTTTTTATAAACTTGTGTAGAGTAATGAAATTCGTGATACCAATGTTTATTTTGAATATAGACAGTTTTTTAATTAAATAGAATTGTTTACAAAGTTTTAAAAGTTTCAAACTAACATTTTCACAAAACACATGCAGTGGTAGCAATTTCGCTCACGTGTGCGATTCAGCCAATGCTGTTGTGACGTCACAGCTGTCAGAACCTATCGACATCTACCAGTGTCTACCTTTTTTAACTATGACCAATCAGAAAGAAGGCAGTATACATTATTTCTCATCAAACTTTTTAAATGTATTTTGCAAGAAACGAGGAAAGGCTATTGCAGGGAATATGTTGTATACTTGCACAAATGAACTCGGCGAAAGATCACGATCCAGTGCATATTAATATTTTACGAAATCGATGAAATACTTGCCAATGAAGTAGTGCTACGATAAAGGGGCTGATATCTATATCTATATACAGTTATTGTGACAGCATAGGGCCTATATCGCAGCAGGGTATATAATGAATGGTAATAATGATAGTGATGATAATCATAAACAACGGTCAAAAAGATTCACTCATATCGACGATGTTAATCTATCCGATATTCACTTTCGCTTTCGTCTATAAGCAGGTTCCATCGTATTTCTTTTTGTTATATTTCATGCATTTTTTAGTGAGATACACTAGGGTGAATTGAAATTGAAATTGAAATATGAAAGCTTCATGGAAGATCAGCTGCTTCAGGCCCTATAACTATGTCAAACTCTTATAGCAATACAAATATGTATAGGCACTATTTATACAACAAGAAGACATGGCAGGTAACCTGTATCGGGTGCGTCAACAAAATATAACAGAGTTACCTATATACCAGACAACAGTCAACAACGACAAAAAATATAGAAAGTGATACATTCACTGCTGTCGAGGTAATTATAAGCATATTAATTTCAAAAACTGATTTTATGAACTGTGCAGTAATCAAACGTAACAATTGAGTAAACTATTTTTGATACTAGAAGAAAAAGATTTTGATATTGGCAATTCTTGTGACTATTATATGCATAGGCAATTATTCTACAAAGTTTAGGTCCATTGTATTATGGATTTTTTTTTTTTTTTTGATGACTGGATATATACATTATACAGACATGACCTTGTATTCTGGTTGAAGATAATTTGGTGAATGTCTAGTACCTATGTATGATTTTGTACATCATGTTCCCTATGCTATCTGCAAACTTAAGAATTTTAAGTCATGAAAATAGATGGAATCAGTATGAGCTGTTATAACGTCCCCATCAGTAGCGGATCCAGAGGGGGACGCACCCCGGGTGCGCGCCCCCATTTATTTATTTAATTTTTGTTAAAACAAAAGAAATAAAAAGAAAAATGGGGGCGTGGGCCTTCCCTCTATACGGAATTCCTGGATCCGCCCCTGGATACTATACTATCAAGTTATTTTTTTCTTTCTGCCACACAGATAGTTTTTGTAAGTTATTCTTAGCTATTTCTTGATGAACATTATACACAAATCATATTATGGCCGCAATTTTCATGTTTTTTGTGTTGTTGTTGTTGTTGTTGTTTTTTTTTTTTTTTTCGTGAGAATCGCTTAAAAGGGAACTCTGGACCAGTAGTTAAAATTTGAATGACAAGAAAGAGGAACATTTTATAAGTACAACCGTGGAAATTTTTATCAAAATCAGATAAGAAGTAGGGAAGTAATGAAATTTTGAGTTCGCTATCTTTTGTAGAACAGTTCTCCAACACTTGATGAAATGATTAAGAACAAACAAACCAGTGAGCTGATGATGTGATCACCTCATAATGTCCCATTGAACATGTAAAAAAAAGTGACGAAAATTCAATTTTCTTCAATATAAATGTAAAACATGATGTTCACCTACCCTAAATAAAATGAAAATGATCGTCAATCAGATATATCAGAATTTGGAAATGGGACATGATTGCGTTTGAAAAATAAAAATGCAAATTTCAAGACTTTGTAGAGAAATGAGTCCTATATGGCAACTATGGGGACTGTTTTGAGTAGATTAATAAAAAAAAACTTCAGAAATTCAAAACTTCCTTAATTTTTGTCTTATTTGATCAAATTTTCACTGTTGTACTCAAGAGAACTAAAATTGTCTGACATTCCCCGATATCATGTATAGCAGGGCTCGACACTAACGGTGGCCCGGTGGCCCGGGGCCACCAAAATGAAAGTCGGGCCACCAAATTTCAGAAAAGGGCATATTTGGTGGCCCACCTCGGGCCACCAGAATTTTTTGAAAAGTGTGTCAATAAATTCGTAACTTTTTGCGCCGGAAATGCACAAATGCATGCAGTGAGTGTGCGACTTATTAAAAAAAAAATGGACTTTTATCAATATTTTTTTTTTTTTTTGTCGGGCCACCAAATTTTTCTCTCGGGCCACCAAAAATTTGAAATAAATAAAGTTAGTGTCGAGCCCTGTGTATAGGAATACATAACTTCTAGGGGTCATGCGATTCACAAGGTTTATTATATTGCTCTTCTCTGCTGACCCCCCCCCCCCCATTCACATGAATTCATATATATATATATATCGGTTTTGTTCTTGTTGTTGTTTTTGTGTATGTGTGCGTATCTCTCTGTATATTGTTATATTTATATCTCCAATTTAGTTGTTTTCATTGTATGAATTGCTTGTTGTTTTTATGTCGAGTGGAAATGAACTTACACTAGATTGTATGAATGATTGAGTAAAACGGAGTGTACTCAAAGAGATTTTTCTCCTCTCCACCAAAGCTCTGAGAAAAGAAAAGGAAAAAAAAAAAAGATGTTTGTTTGTTTTTTGTTTTTGTTTTTTTGTTTTTTTTGCTTTACAGACTGTACACTGTCGATTGCGCACGCGATTAGTGTGTGGTACATGGTGCTGCATGTGCGTACAGTGTACCCATATCTCTACACTGAACGGACGCGTCTACGGTGTGACGTCATCAGCAGACTGAGAACGAGGCTTCTACTCTTTGCCATTTATACATAAATGTGCCACACACGATCGTGTAGCTCCCATATGGTCTAGTGGTTAGGATCCGGCGCTCTCACCGCCGTGGCCCGGGTTCGATTCCCGGTGTGGGAAACTATCTCTTTTTTTTTTTTCTTCTTCTTCTTTTCTTTGTCCCTCGGCCTCCTTTTCCTATCTTTTAATCTTGAGATAAAATGATAATCTATTAGGCTGTAAGTTCCCTCTCTTAATCTAAGGATCCTCTTCTTTTACTGTCATTAGTACTGTCCATTGTTTGTTTCCAAAGTTTTTTCGCACCTGCAACACGATCAATTCGCCACTTGTATACTGAAATGATATATTTATGTAGGATAAATATGACAACGTATTAATAACTTGATATTCGAATGATCAAACTGGCACCAAATATAGCATACCTGTTTTGGGTTGTTTTTTTTTTTTCATCATTGTGTGGACCACAAATTCTGACAAAAAGAAAGAAATGCATGGTGAAATGAGATGAAAAAAAAAATCTTTAACAGTACACTTGAAGGACAAGCCCACTTTCATAATACGTGTGGATTGAATGAATGCAGCAATATCAGTAGAACACATCAGTGAAAATTTCGGGAAAATCGGACAATCCGTTCAAAAGTTTTGAATTTTTAAATTATCTGCACACTCATTGCTGAATGAGAAGACTACTATCCTCAATGTATGATGCCACGTAAGTATATAGAACGATATAAGGAAGATATAAAGAGAATTTTGCAACATTTTATTGTTTTAAAATAAGTGCACATTTTCTCGACTTAGTCACTGACGTGTGTTAAGGGTAATATCATTCCCCCTGTCTTCTGAAAGAGGCAAGTCAAGTGTTCTTTCATTATATAAGAAAAGTGAAAAAAATATGTTGAATTTTCTTTATATATCGTTCTACACATGTGACATAACAGGCTGTAGTGGTCTTCTCATCCAGCACTGTCTGAACAGAAGCTTCAAATGAAGGGTTTGTTTGCAAAAACCGATAAGTCCATGTTTGCCAAATGGAGATATTTGCGATTAAAGGTCAAAGAAAATGAAGAGAATAAAAAGAAATTTTTTGCTTCTTTTGACCATAACTTCAAAAATGTACCTGTATATGTAGTGACCAATATATCATTTAAAAGGTATTATTTTGTACTTTATGACAAAGATCTTACTTCAAAATCTTCAAAAATGGACTTATCGGTTTTTGCAAACTCTTCAAATATTCATAACTTTTGATTGTTCGACTTTCCTCAAACTGTCACTGATGTGTTCAACTAATATTTCTGCAGTCACCCAATCCACACGTCTATGAAGGTGAACTTGTCCTTTAATTGCTCACTATAACAAAATAAATGGTGTACACTTTTTTATGCACTGCAATCAAGTACACATAATCAGCACTTGTGCCACTCTATGACCTACAGCCTCAAGGATAGTTTATTAGCAAGTGGGTTTGTCATGCATATAAAGCTAGTTAAATTAATTTAAGATCACACACTATTATTCTGCATAGTAAAAAGTAAATTAGTTGAAGTATGTAGAAATATCATGCCCTCTGCGTGATTCTGTGTCTATTTGGTTATGCCTGCAGTGTTGGTAAAAATATGGTGAGATGTCTAGAAATATGTAGAAGTAATCTGGGAGACACTGCCACAAGTAAAACTATTGTGATGAGTGCCAATAATAATTGTCGAAAAATAGCAAGGTTCGATTTATCCCTTACAGGTACGGTTGTCTGTAAAATTGTTCATACTTTTTTTTTTAATTAAGCTAATTTCTCATTGTGGTGGTAATCAGGCATCGATTTGATGCCTTACACTGCCATACCAAAAGTCATTATATTTTCAATTTCATCTCATAAGCATAACCATAGAAATACAATTGAAGGATATTTATTTTCAAGGCTTTCCAGACTTTATCCAAACTCGGGCATTAGTCATCAACATTGGTCACCAGCCATTTAGCTTGTAACAACAGTATTCAATGCATTGGATTTCACTATGTTTCCAGTGAGACTTCTCACATTCCTAGAAAATAATCAAATAATCAATAAGGCAGCCAAAAGGAAGAAAATATCAATGTTTACATTGTTATGCAAATGAAGTTAAACCTAAATTTACTTTAATTAGTAGATGACAACTGAAATATACATGAAAGTAACACTGAAGTATCATCATTCCATCATTCACTTATTAAAAAAAATAAAATGTTGAAAATGTTGAAGGTACTTATAGGCTTTAGTGTGCGCTTGCAAACCTCAAATACGCGCAGCCTGAACTCCCAAGTTCATTGACCCTACCTGACAAAATATCAAAAATCCTTCATAAATTCCCCCCAAATTCTCGGATCACTACCAAAAGATCATCGCTTGTTACTTGTGTCATTCTCAACCTTTCCTGCAAGTTTCATCCCAATCCGTTAAGTACTTTTTGAGTTATTTTGCACACGGACAAATGAACTAAGAAACAAACCAACGGTAATGAAAAGATAACCTTCCCCCTTGGCGGAGGTAATTATGCTGTCAACTGTATTACATGTACAACCAATTACCAAATCTCCTTCTTCATCCCTCCTTCCCCCCCCCCCCCTCTCTCTCTCTCTCTCTCTCTCTCATCATAATAAAGATCACAATAAGATCATGTGTGAATTTTTTTTTTTGTCTGCTATCCAAGCTTGTTTTAGCAATGATGACGAAAACATTAACAAAATGGGAATAAACTGTAATAATGGAAATAATAATAAGTGCAATAATAGTAATGACACAATCATAATGATAATGATAATAATAAAAATCATCATTATTAAAGTCATTATTATTATTATTATTATTATTATTATTATTATTATTATTATTACCCATTATCATTACTATTGAAAAGTCAATAATAATAATAGTAATAGTAATAGTAATGAGAGTTTCTACCTCATTCAATCTGGCTTCAAGCAGTTGAATGACATTTACCAGTGACTACGAACTATGAACCACTATCCTGACAAAAGGTTAAAGCTGTTCATAAATGATAGTAACGAACAGATTAATGTCCCCAAGAAGCAAAAACATTTTCAAACTAGAAATGTCGCTATGGCGACTGATGCCTCCGCCATAATGCATGATTCTCCCAATAGGTGTATAGTATAATGTCTTCACAATATGAGATAACAGTTTCACATAACTGGCAAAATATTGAAATGACAGGTTTGTCAGAAATATCTTGAATGTTCACTTTCCTTGAACTACATTTGCTATAATTGTCTATTAAAGAGTGCAGGTACATGTAAATTCCCTAGATAATCCCTGCCAGTCAGTACATGTGTATGTACCAAGTTCCATGAAGTTACATTGAACCATTTGCGAGAAAAGTGAAATTGTAACATTTTCACCTAATCTTTGACCTTTTGACCTTTGACCTTATGACATGAAACTCTCTCTGGAGAATCTTTATGCAGTAGTACATGTCTACACTAAGTTTCAAGAAAATACCTTTGGGCATTGCATGGATATGGGGAAATATTTCCCCATATATATGGGGAAATATTTCCCCATATATATGGGGAAATATTTCTTGGCACAATATCATACGGTACAGTAATCATTAAACATGTACCTCTTATACTCAACAACAAGGCAATATTTGGTCCACCCCCTTTTCCTTTTCTTTTACTTTGCTGCTTGACCCTTCGCCCATATTATAACATATCCAATCATTTTCTTAGAAGTGCTGACCATCAACACTTTCGCGCTTCATCACCTGCACACGCACTCACAGGCACCACTCCTGTTTACCAAGTAATTGTATAAAACTGGATTTACACGCACTTTAACATGGCCCATCTGTATTAGTGTTCAAGTACTACAATAAATAATGGTAATTTAACTCTGGCTGTCCGTCTGTTCAAGCACGGCTTATAACGGCGGCCCTCTGCATCATATGTATATATTATATATTGTACTGTGAATTAAGTCATTATTGGCCATATAAACATTTTGTATGTTATTTAACGTTTCATTTGTCTTTACATACAAAATATGACTTACTATGTAATATGTCAATAATTTTCAGAATTGTATTTGTGTAATTGAACCTGCCTTTGTTATTTTTGTTATTCTGAAAGAAAATATGAAATGCAGAAAATAAAATCTTTTCAAACAAATATGGGGAAATAGCAACATTTTTAGAATTTGACCTTGATCTTTTGACCTTTGACCTCTTGCCAATGTCACTAAAATCTACTCACCTAATTGCCATATCATACATCATACTTGGACCAAGTTTGGTGAAAGCTGCTTCATCCAGTTTTGAGTTATAACGTAAAAAGATAAATTTTAAGATTTGACCCTGATCTTTGACCTTTGTCCGATTTCACTCAAAAAATAATCAAGTAATTGTCCCACCATACATCATCCTTGGACAAAGTTTGGTGAAATTTGCTTGATCCAGTCTTGAGTTATTGCGTAAACAGATACAATTTCATGATTTGACCTTGACCTTTGACCTTTGACCTTTAGCCAATTTCACCCAAAATCTAATCAAATAATTGCCCCATCATACTTTATACTTGGACCAAGTTTGGTAAAATTCCAGTCAATATTACTCAAGTTATCGCGTAAACGAATGCGGACGGACGTACGGACATACAGACAACCCGAAAACATAATGCCTCCCCGGCACCACTTCGTGGCGGAGGCAAAAAAAAAAAAGAAAATAAATAAATACAGTCACACATAGGCACATAAGAGTGTAGAACATGAGAGTAACATATTTTATTTATTTACACAAAAAATTTACATCAAATAGTCACTGGAAAACATGTAAAACATGGAGCCACACAAATACTTTATCAATTCTATCCTGTAAAACAGTATTTATACCCCATACCTCATCTTATGTTGTCAAAATGAGAAAAATCATGGCCAAATTTTGTGAAAACTAATACATTTTTTCTTTGCCCTATTTTTACAAATGTTCTGAAGAATAACCATAGAATGAGCTGCTAACACCTGGCTGTACAAAAGTGATCTGAACTTATCACAGCCCTAAGCCGTCATTACAATAGTCCCTTATTGTATAGGTAATTGTGTTATGAGAGAATCAGCATAGTGGTCGTGCCAAATGCTTGCTGGAAGCCATGTACAGTAAAGCACAAAAGAAAAATTTTTCCCATGAATGGAGGTTGAACTGAAACTTAAACATATGCAAGGTACATAATGCCTTCTTACATAGAATTATCAAAAGTGAGTGAACTTTCAATAAATCTTTCTGGAACTTTTCAAGACTCTACTTGAGCTACAAAACAAAAAGGAAAGCCAAAAAACTATATTCTGACTTTTGAATAACTTGCATCAAGTGCAATAAATTCATCGATAGCATGTTCCATTTATTCTTCTTTTTTTTTTTCCCCTCAACAATCCTTGTAACAGAAGTCTATGCAATCTTTTCAATTTCATAAATTTTACATGAAGCATCAAGGATCTGGTCATCATTTTCCATAAAAGAGGATTCTTATTTTGATTGGTATATCATAACCAAAATTACAGACTATACCGTGGGAATGCACAACACAAGACTAAAACATAGTACATTTGCCATCTCTTGTGTATCATTTTGCACGCTCTTTGTACGAGTAAATAAATAACTTTGTCTGGACTGGAATGTTTGCACATAATTTCTATAGTACAGTTGAACCCCTCTTATCCGGCCTCCCTTTATCCGGATCTCTCTATCATACAGACGCAATCTCGCCGTGATTTTTATTTTTTTTTTTTAATAATTACGGGAGGAAAGGGGGATTCCCAACTCCTTGAGAACCCCTACACAAACATACATGAATTACATATTACTTCCAACATTAACATACACCTCTATTTTGGGATCTGTTACTGAGTGTAACAATGAAAAGGTTGCAGTATACACTTACTACATGTGGTACTACAATGGGCTACATCAGTACATGTGTATGTATATGTACATGTATAAAGCATTGAGTCTCCCGTATCCGGCCAAATCCCTTATCCGGATGAGCCCCGGTCCCGACTTGACCGGATACGAGAGGTTCAACTGTACTTTAATTTTTCTGTTTGTCCCCTCTCAGTACTACTTGTTATTCCACAGCATCGGGAATTCAAGAGTACTATCTAAGTGATGTGCTCTTGAATATTCTAAGTATCCTGCCCTGGAAATGCACTTAATGCTTTGTCACAGAGTGTTTTACAGAGTGTTGTATAAGGAGTCTTAATAATTTCAGTGTGCATTTACCTGTAAGGATAGGGCAAATGGCAAAGGTCTGAACATGACTGTGAAAGAAAATGTATCCCATCAAACTGCAAAAGAAACTACTTATGTCAAAGGGGGAATATGTCATGCAATTAGTCTCTCTTCTTCACATCTCAATAAAAAAAATAAATAAATAATGATTGAAAGAATGATGTTATGATGCTATACTGCAAAGATAATATCATTCAGCATCTAAAGCAGCAGTGTACATATTGTGATGATCATAGTTGCTGGTATAGAATTAAGAACACTTTCGCTTTGGTTTCAAAAGTCAATATAGGAGTTTGATTCCTGTGTGATTCTGTTTTTACTATTTCAATTGCAGCTCCACTTAAATCAAGTTGTACCATGAAACCAGCCTAAGAGCATGAGGACTGAAACTTGTTTCGTAGTACTGCTATGGTTATTGTGACTCCACGGACATCCTGAATAATGTTTAAAGTCACAGCACTAGACAACAATTACATGGTGTAGAAACTGCAAGAAACTCAACTTAGGCATAATTTCATGTCATAACCAGTGACATCTGCAAAAAACTCTCAAAGTCGGGATGAGCTCTGTAACATGCAGTCCAAGTTACGTACAAGTATTCGAACAAAACAAAAAAAACCAGCAACATTTCCTGACAGAACTTTAGGCTTGGTGGCTTTGCATTTTCCGCATCCCAGGGGTTGTAATCCAATGTTTCGTCCAGCGCAATATAAGTGTAGCAAGTCCTCACTGGCCAGGAAGATATAAACACATTGTATCTCTTTCCGCAGTCCTACTACACATGTATGTAGCGTGGTGTGTAGTGAGGCATCGGCAGTAGGGATTGTTAGCTTTCTTTCCTCCTTTTGTTTGTTGTTGTTTTATTCTTCTCTGTACTTTTGAACAGTTCGGTCTATTCTGCTTCCTCTGTCTCCTCCGGGACAGGCGAGGGCGCTGCGGGCTCCTCCCCTCCCTCTGGAGCCGCCTCCTCCTGCTGCTGTTCCTGAGTCTCCTCACCCTCAGCAGCCGGTGCCTGCTCCCCTTCTCCTTCCGCTGGTGCTGCCCCATCTCCTTCAGCGGGAGCTTCTGCACACGGAGAAAAGAGCACATTAAAATTTTCATCTTTCAGTTGTCATGTACATACTCATATGATATTCTACTTCTCTTTCACCAACTGTCACAAGAAATAGCTTGAACAAACTTTTGGCATTTCATTAAAATCTAATATGATTCTGTCTTCACCACAATTTCTTATTCCTACTTTGGAGTACCTGCTTGTGATGAATGCTTAGAGCAGAGCTTCTAAACCTTTTCTAAACCGAGACCCACTTTGGCTCCTGCAATATTTTTCGCAGCCCAGTTAGATCGAATATGAATCTTCTTATGTTCTTTGGCCGACATCACAGCCCACTGGACAGAGTTTCCCAGCCCACCAATTGAGAAGCACTGACTTCAAGGAAACCTCCAAGTGATTTTTAGACATTTGCATATGTACAGATTGGCTATAATGGGTACAGAGTTTCAGAATTTGTAGTGTTTGGGAATGAGAACAATTTTACAACTCATAGCAAATCACAATGAACACAGATGATTACATAGCAGTTTCACATAAGAATGCATGATTGGGTGCTCAAGGAGGCTGAAC
Source organism: Diadema setosum (assembly GCF_964275005.1). NCBI lineage: Eukaryota > Metazoa > Echinodermata > Echinoidea > Diadematoida > Diadematidae > Diadema > Diadema setosum. The sequence continues at coordinate 23,455,779 of NC_092690.1, read as the reverse complement.
TAAAGGAGATAGCATGCATAAGCTCTACACAGGTAAGCCTGCTAAGCAAGTGGCATTGTAATGGAATTACGTTGTTACATTACTGGAATATGTTGACCTCTTATGGAATCATCCTTGTTCAGTGTACTGTATGAGCTGAAATTTTCGTGTGACAGATTTTTTCGCGAATTGCTACTTGGACGACATTTTTGCGTGTTGTTAATTTCGCGGTTTCAAGGGTCTAACTGAACTTAGTTATTCGTGTGGTGTTATTTTTGCGTGTTGTTATTTTCACGGTTCAAAGGCGATTCGCGAAATTCACAAAAATAAAACAATCGCGAAAATTTCAGCTCGTACAGTATTATGTTTTGGGTTTTTCAGAATATTAGTTTATCTGCTGAAGGACCACAAGAAATTTTAAAAATCTATACATGGCACCATCAATTTATGTGCGGTGGAAACTCAGTATAACAAGATCCTTGGGACCTTGACAATTTGTTCTATATATCAGATAATTTGTTATATCAGTAGTCAATAAACAATTCAAAACAAAGGAAATAAATACAAGGGACCAGAGAAATTAGTATGTTATATCGGGTATTTTGTTATATCATATCTCTTTATATCAAGTTTCCATTGTACTATATGATGTGAAGTTGTTTAGACTGTCTGGAATGCCCCCTTCAAAAAAGAAAAAAATAATCATGCACAGGGTCAAAGAAGAACGGAAGTAATCACCTCCTCCTCCTTCGCCACCAGCCTCGCCCTCTGCTGCAGCCTGTTCTCCACCCTCGGCTCCGCCCTCTCCTCCTTCAGCTCCGCCTCCCTCAGCATCCTCCTCCCCCTCGCCTTGCTCTGCCTCCTGCTCAGCCTGCTGGGCTGCCAGGGCCTCCTCGGCTGGGTTGTACTGACTGACGGCCTGGATCTGCCCCGCCCGCCACTTGGGGACGGTGACAGTCTGCGCCTCCTCTTCCTCTTGGTCGCCACCCACTGGCTGCTCAACGGGCACGTACTGACCATGCTGCTCACAGCCAATGTCAAACACGTACTTGCCTTTGCCTTGGGGCTGCAATTGGATTCAAACATTCAAATAAGCAAATCACTGCATGACATTTTTATCATACTATATATGCTGCTGACCCCATGTAATATACCAGATACTATGTTTGACCCACTTGTGTATTTTAGTTGTTTTGTTTTGTTTTAAGGGTTTAACAAAAAATCCCTTGTGTGAAACTAGTGAATCACAATTTATTCAGTCAATGACTTTCAACAGTAAAAGAAAAACAAAAACTAATAGCAAGAGATTTTCCACTTTCCATCAGTTAACAGCACGCAGCAGACGAACAAAGAAACCTTACAGGCTGTAATTACTTCAAAACTAGGCTCTCTACAACCTGTTCTTCAGTTACTATCAACATCACTCTGAAGGATTCGAAATGACTCTGAACAAGTTACACTCACCTGATCGCCCACCCACATGCCTTGATATCTGTGGTTGGCGTGGATGAGTTCACCAGCACCTTCCCTCTTGCCGCTGACCCACGACCCCACGTACTTTGACCCCGTGTCCTTGTAGGTGTAGACACCCTGGCCATGCCTCAGGTGGCTTTGCCATTCACCCTCGTACACGTCACCGTTGGGGTATGTGTAGATGCCAAACCCATGTCGCTGGTCATCGACCCAGCTACCTGATTGGGAGACACAAATCATTTGCAGAAAGATATAATTACAGTCAACAGTTCTTCAGATGTTCTTGCATGAACAGTGTATTTACTGATCAAAGCTTCCTCAATCTATTTTCACTGTGAAGATGACAACAGAACATCAAAGGTTTTTGCAGAAGCTACATTGTAGATATTGCCATAGGGGTCCCTGCACTTTGCTCAATGCTAGCATGCACAACTTCAACCTCTGGTTCCCTGGTTTATTCACCCCTTCACCAAGGGAAAGCATGTCTACTTGCAATATCCATGGTGGAAAAAAAAAAAAACCCAGAAAACAACACAAATGGCTTGCAAAGTCAGAAGTTATTGTACTGGTATGTTCATTTACTGCAGAAGGTAACAAGTCACATGACGGGAAGTGAAGAACAAACATGATTGTGTTTGCAGAGTCTGGTTTTCGTGTGTTATTCTGTACTCTGACTCCATACGCAAAGCACCACTGAGTGTTATTCCACTCTAAAAATGTCCCCATGGACTTTAATGTGAGTTTACACAATGTGTACATGCACAGTGCTTCACGCTGTTCCAGCTACTTTGACCTTGCATCATAATTTTGTTTCATTGTTGTTCTCATTATGTGTTAGACATTTTTTTGTTGTTGTTGAAGTGAAAAAAAAATCCATCTCAAAAGAAATGGCTTAACTTGCATACCAACAAAAAGATAAAATGATTAACACTACATAGTTGTAAGTTGCCCAAAAAAGAATCATCCGTGTATCATGCCATGGGTGATTTAAAATGCAGCACATGGAGTCGCTCAAAGGGTAAGTTAGAGTTAGTGAGCACGCAAGTTAATGGACAAAACATTCTCTTTCAGTAAATACATTCCAGTCTGCACATGTAGGTGTCACTGACACGTTGAATGTGACAAATTTGATAGAACTTACCAAGTCAACACTGTCTTCTGAATTACAGGTAACAATCTCTCACAGTTAGGTCTTGAGAAAGCACCTAGACAGATTTATACTGTATGTAGTAACACACAATGGAGGAGTGTGCAATATCTTCCAAGCTAAATATAATACCTCAATCAGAAAAGGTAAGAATTAATCAGGTGTTTGTCCTCAAAAGAAAAAAAAAAATGAAAAGGAGAGCTCTAAGAGAAAAAGTGATCTCAGAATTTACTGAATAAAACAACAATATTCTGCAAAATGAAATTCTGCCAAAATTTCTTCTGTGTTTGGGTATCTTAGGGCAGGGGTGGGGGATGTGATGCAGTCAGGGGTGAGCACTTGTATCACAATATTTAAAAACATGACATCAACTGTCTGGAAAAATATAATTTACCTTCATAGACAGATCCATCGGGATAAATGAATTTGCCCGAACCATGCTTCTTGTTCTGTTTGTAGTCTCCAATGTAGCGTGCACCATTCTTGAACTTGTACACACCCTAGGGGGAAAAAAAATCAAAACAAACAAAAGTTGGAAAGGGCCGACCATAATAATATTCACATGCTTTATATTTCTTTATGACCAAGAGCAGATTAAAACTTAAAACTTAGAAGGAGGACATAATATGGGCATTTGATTCCTAGTGCTATGATGCACATTGCAGGCATGCCTCCTATTGTAAGTTCAACAGTGGACTTATTCAAAGACATAAAAAGCAATACTTTTTTTTTATTGTTATCATTACTACAGATATATTTCATCAAGAAAGGTTGCGAAACACAATGCAACTTAAAAGGTCGAACAACCTGCAAAAAGTGTGCCTTGGTTGTAGTACATTAATGTACACACAGGATGATAAGTTTCATCATTACTATAATTTAAGTAAGTTTCATTAAAACAGATTAATTAATACATGAACTGGATGTTCGCTGCATATGATCTATTGAGTGTTGTCAGATTAAGACTTACAATGTTGTAAATTTGAAAATCATGGAAAAGAAATACACTGTATACTTCACAGACCCTTTCCCCACACTTTTTAACAATATTCAATTATTAATAAATAGCTGCTTTAAAACAGCTGTAACAGAACCATTCTACATGTACATCCATACATATTGGCGCATTTGTTGAAGCATGGCATTATTATCGAATTTGAGTCATGACACCTCCGAAAAGGCATCAGGCTGATAGAAAGGGCCCGATTGTTGAAGGGCCTGAGACATTCTTACCCAATTGCAAAGAGCTTTGTTTTTGTTCAGCCTTGTTCTGTTTTCTGACTAGGTGATACTATGGGGTTGTATGAGCACTGAATTTTAAATCATCAATCAAAACATTAATTTTAAAGACATACTCAAGGTGAGAAAAAGAACTGGGCTTACCTGTCCGTGCCTCTTGCCATGTTCATACATGCCCTCGTACATGTCCCCATTGGGTAGAGTGGCTTTCCCCTTACCATGGCGTTCCTCCTTGGCATTCCGGTCTCCTTCATACTCCTGTCACGGAATGAAAGTTAGGAAAAAATAGCTTGTCAGTTTCTGTTCTATACCTGCCACACACACACACACACATACACAATCACACAAGCACAGTCATACACACACATACACACTGTAGAATAAAAAATTATTAGCAAAATTGCATACAATCTTATCTCAATGGCTGTAGATATTGGCAATCAGGTGCACATACATAAACAAAAGACATCACAGCAATAAAGATAACAAAAATTGATATGCTTTCTCACTCCTTAGACATTTCTTCAGACTCTAGACCCAATTGACAATGACCTTAGACTCTCTCTATATATCTATAGTATTATACATAGCTGTACATACATATAGGCCTACATGTAATGGCCGCCAGCGAGTAACACATCACCTTATCACCCCTCCCGAATCTCACTTGGATATTGGTGTTTTTGGACAGTGATATTGACATCTCCTGCCACACCAACTCATCAGAATGCAGGGAATAATTTTCCGTCTCGAAATTAAATAGCAATTTTTGTCGATGGATATACATTTTCAACAAAATGGTATACAAGTCTATGTAATGAAATTGCTATGCAAATTACATTTTGTACAGCAGTCATACCAAAATGCATAGCAAATTGCTATGCGATACCAGGAAAATTATTCCCTGGAATGAGTACCCAGATAAGGAAGGTGCTGCCAAGGAAGGCAAAGCAAGACAGGAAGGGTGATTTTGGGGTGGAAAACCATGGCGCCACTCTCCCTTCTCTGAAGAACTCTACGCCACCATCAAGAAGACGGGCCTCCGCAGCTCAGCCCGCCAGCCCACCCCGGGAAAGCAACCACTCAGAGACCACTTCAGCAGCAGCGGCAGTACCCTTGGCATCCGATACCAATTATGACATGCTAGACATATCAAGAGATCTCCATGACAAAGGAGATGATGTAACTTCACCTGAAGGAATTGCCCGCTACTTCCATGAAGCATCAAAGAACTTTGAGCTGCATTTAAGCAAATCAATTAATATTAACTAGGCCCCTGTATACAACTTCTCAACCCAAAGTAAACTTCAGGATGGATTGACATGGATTGCTCATAAAATACATGTAACAGGAGATGTAAACATCTCAAATTTTGCAATGATGACTGCTGTCCAGTGCAGTTCACAACAAAGTTGACTTGAGGAAAGAACATTACAATTATAAAATGTACAAATAGCAAGAATCTGGAATCAGTTTAAACAATTTACCAACCTCTAAAGGCTAGACTAAACCTCAGGATAGCTGTTCAGCGACTGCAAATGTTTTTGTTAAAATAGCAAACGTAATACCACCCCATGTAATTTACACCTTGCTTCTAAAGTACAGTGCAAACTGTCCCTAATCTAATCTAACATGTTACTATTAGACGAGAGTCTTACAAGCAATTTAATTTCATTTAGCGAACACAAATAAAATTAAATAGAAGCTAGACTATAACTGTCTTCCTTCTCCCTTTCGATAGATTGAAATACAGAATATTAAGTTCTAGTACCAATCACCCGTCAAGAGCTTGCTTTACGGACTGTTGGCAATATCACACGAGAAAATGTGAAGAAAATAAGAAATATCAACCCATAGCTGTTCGCACTCTAAATCTAGATGCGGAGGTAGAAAATGTCTGTGTACCAGTACACCCTCCATGGCATGTCGTAGAGCCTGAAATATGTTATGATATCCATAACAGGGTCAGTAAATCTGATATGGTTCATCAACAAAGAACAGTTAGCGAAGAAGTGATAAATACTCGCTGGATATATCATTTAAGAATATATACTGACGCATCCAAAGAGACTGATAGCGGTGCTACGGCAGTTGCCTTTTACGCTCCTCAGCTGAATGTTTCAGTAGGAAAAAAAGTTACGTCAATATCAGTATGTAGAGCGGAGCAAGTAGCCATAGTAATGGCATTAAACTGGATAGAAGAATTTCAGCCAGTCTCAGATGTGGTGATATTAACGGACTCTTTGAATAGTTTGCATGAAATAGAAAATGTTTCCAGTGATAATATAGTGCAAGAAATAATGTTTAAGATTGCGAATTTATATTACATGGGAATAACAGTATCCTTTGTATGGATTCCTTCACATTGTGATATTTATGGAAATGAAATGGTAGATTCTTTGGCAAAAGCAGCCTTGAAAAGAGAATATGTAGATATATTTGTTATAGTGAAATACGAGCAATGATTGGGAGATATTATAACGCGATCTGGCAGAGTCAGTGGGACGCATCCGATAGAGGGCGCCATTTATATATCGTGAAGAATAATGTACTGCCGGTCACATCACTGAGTTGTCGTACAAGGAGAGAGGAAGTTGTTGCTTGTAGATTGAGATTTGGTGTGGCAAGATTAAATCATTTTATGTATATTATTGGCAAACATCCGACGGGAATGTGTGCCACATGTATGGTTCGAGAAACTGTAGAGCATTATTTATTACATTGTGATATGTTTGAAGATGAGAGGAAGTTGATGAAAACAGAAGTTAATCAGAAAGAGTTAAATATATATGTTTTATTACAACCACGCAATATACATATCGTTTTGAAATACGTCAAAAGGACAAATAGATTTAGATTGCTGTAGACCCTGTGTCTTTTTTTTTTCCTTCTTCTTCTCACATAGTTTCCTAGGTTTGTTTTTGTTGCTGTATTTATAGCACACTAACATTGTTGATAAACTCACTTTAATTAAGCTCCAAATGAAAGTGCTTACAGTGTGAGAGACCAATTATTACAGTATGAGAAATTGATTATTATTCAAATTGTTTCTAAAAATTTCTGATATCTTTGCGCCCCCCGCCTGCTCTCCGTGTATATGAGTGGCCTAGGCCTTTGTGCTGAGAAGCCTGCTAAATGTACATAGCTGGGTTGGCAAGATTATACCATTAGACAGCGGTTGGTAGGTTGAGTGGACCAGTGCAAAGGACAGTTTTTTATGTTTATTTTATAACATATATTTTGAAAAATATTTTGTTTATGATAAGTGCGAAAAAAAAATTAACGTGGTGTCTAAAAATAAAATAATGAATTGTTTGGCGTGAAATATTCGAGTTTTGAATGCAACGCCAAAATATATAACAACAACAACAACAACAACAACTTTCGTTTTTTGTTTTTGTTTTTTGTATCTTGCGTGGACAAGAACCAGCGCCAGCTCCAGATCCAGCGGCACGCACAACCACCCACACAGCATGCACAGCTTGAAACGTTGAAACACACTGTTAATTAGAAAATTATGCCTGATCTACAATAGATCTTAGAAGCGTAGCAGGTAATTACAACGTAGGTTAGACGGTTGAGTATCTAGACCCCCACCACGTCCACGATCCACAGCCACGACACCCCAACTATGGCATTTCATCTCCAACGGAATATTGAATGTATGGGACTGTTCTTTTTCCCGCAGTCAATCCAACCCGAGTTAAACCCACGTCATAATACGTTTTTTTCGAGAACTCACCCCTAAATATGGACCGTGCTCCTCTTCGTCGTAATCTGAACCAAGATCTGACATCTTTTTGGTGTTCAAATGACAATTTCAACGTGAAAATGGAAGGTATTATTTGAGTTTTCGTTGTACCTTCGCTAAAATTCTCGCCAGTGAGAGGTTCGTGGTTGCTATGCTGCGAGGTGGGAGTAAATGTTGGTTGTTAGGCATTCTTGAATAGTTCATTTAGGTATAGGGGACACAACATTCACTCCCCAGGTAGCTAAATTTGAGTGCATATTTCCAACCTCCTGATCTTCCTTACTCTAAGACTTACTTTAAATTGAATTTTTCCACAAATAAAGGGGAAAATATTAGATATTCAATAAGATTCTGACGCCTAAGGCTTGTGAACTTAACCCTACCTAGGGTACAATTGGAGTCGTCCATGTTATAGCGTCGCGACGGTCCACACAACAGATGGCGCTCTCACCTTTTGACCAAAACTGGGACTAGTCTCTCACATAAAAAGTGATCTTGAAGCCCTATTTTCGAGTTCGTGCATTATCTTTCCCCTCAGCCTGACTGGTAATGTCTCCCTCTCTCACTCTTTCTCATTTCATTTTCTATATTTCTGTGGACATGACAAATACATGTTACTATTAGACGAGAGTCTTACAAGTAACATGCCCTAGTTACTTATTACGATTTCACGGAAAGCTCGTAAGAATCTTTAGAACCCTCGATGTGTTTGTCCGTTTTGTTCACAAAAGTCCATGAGTTGATTGTTCTGCTTTGCCTGAGAACAATGTGACCGTCAGTGATTAACGACAACTCAGCTGATTTTAGATACCGGTGTTTCCTAACAGGAATTCACTATTTCCCATATGTTTGGAAACATAGAAATAGAAGCTAAGTTTAAAGAAAAATTGTGATCTTTCTATATTTTTTTTTCTGTGGCATTTTTGAAAAAAAAAGAGCTAAATCCATCTTTTTTCCCCCAATGGCTTTAGTGCCTATTCTATCATCTATACCAGTCATTTAAGTATGTATATCATAATAAGTTATTACACATACTATATGATATGTCTATTCAAAATCGAGTATCTGAATATAAAAACGAACCAAGTCCATGGGAAGTCATTTCGAGTAAACTAAACTAAGATAATAGTAATAATAATGATAGATAAATAAACAAAACTACGTCTTTTTTTATTTTGTCCAGTAATATTCCATTTAACTACGATGGTAAGGCAACATTGTAAATACAAATTGATATGTATATTATTACCATAATTAACATTAACATTAACTTGTAGAGGGTTAATGGACTTGGGTTGTTTTTTAATCATAAAATGGACTTGGGTCGTTCTTTGAGTTATGTACAGGATTGGCTGCTGTATCATTAATAGTATGGTAAACGGAATACTGAGTAGATAAGAGAGGTGTAATACTTTTTCCAGCTTTTAGTTCGTATGGCCTTAAAAGATGTAGTTGCCTACCATAGCACAATGTCCCTCATCGCTATACTAATTCATCATATTGTGTGTGTGTGTGTGTGTGTGTGTGTGTGTGTGTGTATGTGTGTGAGCGCCCGTGCTCAAGGTCAAGGGTCAAAGGTCATTAGTCAAGCTTATATTCTAAGTAATTTCCCCCGTGTTTCTGCAGTGCAGGAAAGTACCTTAATGATGTTTTGTTTACACACGTATTACCACACCATGATTCTCTTTTTGGTCATTTGTTCAAAGGTCAGGTAAAAATGCTGTCATTTCACTAGTTTCACCATCTTCTAAAATGGTTTGATTGCTACATTTTCTATACTAGTAACTCCTAAATTCAGACCATACATAGGCCTATTACTGACTCACATGCGCACTGAAAACATTAACCATTCCACAATTTAATCAGATGCCCCCAAATACTTCTGTATTCAAATGGCAGGAACTTGGTTCCTTTGAAATATTGTTGTACCTTTCCCTCACTGCTCGGAGTCCTTTTTCTCATATTTTGCGGCCATTTTATTAATTCCTTTGTTTTCCCAACCTAACTCCTCATCACGACTGTCCAGCAATGCAGCAAGTCATGTTCATTGTGTGTATGCAAGAATAGCTGGTCTAGACAAGGAGTGACGAGAGAGGGCGCTATAATGTATGTAAGGAGGCTCTGTGTATATAAGAATACCCAACCATCCTGGACAGGACTTCGGCCATTATCAGCGTTGCCAGATGGTGATTTCGTTAATCAAAAAGGGTGAAATTTGGTAAATTTTTTTTTTAATATTGTTTGTGATTTTGAGACCAATGACAATTAATCACAATAACTGAAAACGAGAATGCATTTTGCCCACAGTTCTCCCCTTATACAAGGTACAGAAACAGAACATGTGCGCCTTTTGTCACTCAACACACACAAACAGCTATAGATCCATATACGTAACACACATTTTGCATTTAGTGTATGTGACTACGACGAGCCGTAAATTGCACTGAGACTCGCGCAAAGAGTTTGATAAAGGTTTATTGACATCATTTTGTCTTGAAATTGAAGCCTAAACTATGATTTCCCAAATTTGGTGATTATTGATGATTTTTGATGATTTTTCACATGTCTTTTGGTGATTTTGTTCTGTTGGGACCTGACAACGCTGGTCATTCTTACATTCATACAAGATTTCACTCATTCATTTTATGAACTTCAGTTAAGGTGTATCATTTAGGTACAAGATGGGTTTATGCATAAGCTACAATTTCCCATGTGAAACTGAATTTGGCCAAAAAATGGACTTGGGTCGTTATTATATTTAGGTCTTCACAAGTATATTATACATAGTATGTTATGAAGAGCTTGAATGCAAAAACAGATAAACGCGACTTTCAAATTTTCTAAAGTAAAGTCATTGCCAAGATGAAAGATCAAGTCTGTTCAGTGACACTACACTCGTCACATAACAAGAAATGATTGGGCAGATGATTATTAAATATCACGGATATTCTAAATATTTTCTTTCATAATAATAGAATGGATTCTTTGTTTTTTTATTTCAGTGCTGAATTTATTGACATGTATGTTTTATGGTCTGTATAAACATGACATTTTGTGTTCTCGAAAATATATTTTATCTTTGTCATCATTTGTGGTCTGTATACAACGTATTCACGAAAGAACTTTTTACTTATTTTTAGTCATATATCGGCCTATCTCTTTTTGATGGAAAAGAATAAATTGAGTTGAATTGAATTGAAATGACTTTAACTTTAATTTGTCACACGCCTCTGGCAAAGTTCTGACGGCGTGCAAATTTGTAAAAGTCGTATAAAATCTTATAGCACAGTTTAAAGAAAGGTGGGACCCTTTATTAGGACACCTTTGTTCTTGGATATTTCAGCGATTTAAAAACTAATTTCATCAAAAAAAAAAATGTTGAATTCCTGTCTTAGAATTGTATGCTGACAAACAGGTTTCTGATGATTTCCCCCCCCCAAAAAAAAAAAACAAATACGAAACGTGAAGCCCCATCTAAACCAAAGCTATACCATTCCTTTAAACCTTAAGAAGACTAAATTCGTGTAAATACCGAAAAGGCGATATATCAAAGACACAAAACGAAAACAACCATAACTAAATGTGGATGTCCTGCTGTTATGGAAAAAGAAGGAGAATACTCAGTGGAAATCCGCCCCATGCTCTCACAATTCTTTATACATTTCATAAACAGAAATGATAAAAATTCCATATTTCACCTGTATGGATATAAAACTTGCCTTAAAACCACTCAAAATGGAAATAATAACAAATATCATAGTAACGCTGTTATACCTTAGTGTGAGAGCATATTGCTTTCATTTCTATAAGATAAAGATAGAGTAATCAACTTGCTTATTTGAATATTCATAAGGACTAGTCAAGAAATGTATTCCGAAAAAGATATGAAATTTTAAAATGTATTCCGAAAAAGATATGAAATTTTAAAATGTCATACTCTTCCTTATTTTTATCCGATTTTGTCATTTCTTGTATCGTTTTGTAGGGAATATCTTTCTTTTTCTTTTAAAGGTTATTTTGGATGGATGTCCTCTTTAATAACTTGATGTCCTGCTATAACACCTGAGATGGAAGGACTATGTGCAATATTTGCAAGATAATGTGCAAGAATTCGCGTAATGTTGATGTTCTCAGTAAATGGTGAATACCTTACAATAGAAAAATTGAAAATAGTGTTTACCAGTTTTTACATTCCAACTCTTCATAATAATATAATATAATATAATATAATATAATATATGATATGATATGATATGATATGATATGATATGATATGATATTGTGTTATATTATAGTATATACAATGTATATACATACATATATATATATATATATATATATATATATATATATATATATATATATATATATATATACATACAAATTATGCATGTTGTTCTTGGTATAATTCCCTAATTATGGAATACATAATTATCCTGTTTCAATTCTATTGTATGGCCCAACTCAATCAGGTGCAATAACTATCATTATGCCTTACTTTAGCAAAAGAGATCCGTCATTATAAACTTACAAGAAAACTTAAGACAGCAGATATCAGTCTTAAAGAACGCTCTAGTTTATGTTTCGTTTATGAAAACGACCAAACTGCCCACGCCGTTCTTGTCATTTTGCCAAATGGACAGAGATATCCACTCTAACCTCACAAGATAATCAAATGAATTTTACTTTGTAAGCAATTCCAATTCTGCGATAATTGTGAAATCATTGAAACGCAGTGGTTCAGATGTCTGGAACTCACAAACTTCTCCTATTAAAATTTTAAACAGTACCTGGATAGCCATTCAATAAAACGAAACAGAGCCATGTAAATATCGAAAGAAAGATTTGAATTGCTTGAGATGATTTTAGAGTGGACTCCACAATTTATCAGGTTGATAGCGTCGTCAGGATTTGGGTGCTAATAACATTTTTTAGATAATAAAATGAGTATTATTGAGGGTACGTGTTGAATATGAATGAATGTTGAATGTATGAACGAAAAGGAACAGATTTTCGTGCATCTAAACATAAATTCTGCCGTTTGAAGAACATTTTATAACGTCTTGTTCGAGAACTTTTCTTTGGAGAAATAAATGACCAGTATGTGTTACAAAGGAGGAGGAATCTTATGTATTATGGGTGTGTATTATTAAGGTTATTAGAACACAATTTTAGATTTGATTTGATATATTGGTTCCTGTATTATCAATGTACATGCACATACACGTACATTATTATATACATACATTGCTGGTGCCATATATATTCATATATATAATCTGATACATGCATAAACATAAGTTGTTACCATTTTTTTCCTTCATTGCCTTTACACAATATACAGCACAACGTATCAGCAATACAACAATGAATAATAATACAGCGGGGCTACAGCATAAGCGTGGCTCAATTTGCGTAACAGCCTCCGTACATAATACACATCGAACATAAAATAGGAGGGAGGGATGACTTGCGTAGAGGTAGGATAGTAGAAAGGAGAAAGGGGAAGGAGAGGTCTGTCTGCTTTCACTAAAGGTTTACACAAAGCAAGTTCACCTGGATCACTGATCAGCAAGGCATGACAAAATATCTCCTCACCAAGGTACAAGTGAACAGTTAATACAGTTCATGGTCGGTTACATGATTACGTAATAGATTAAATGCGTCGATATTTCTACGAAAGAATTTCGTGTATGGTACACTAACAATGACAATGAAATTACTGATATCCAGAGAGCAGCATTGTTTTTACAGCTTTCCTAAAAGAGTGCATAGACTTTAAACTTTGAATTTCAGAAGGAAGAGAGTTCCAAACATCGGGTCCGGTGTGTCTGATAGATTTCACAGTCATCACCGTTTTAGGATCATATAAATGGAATTTATCAGATGGTCTTGTGGGATAAGAATGTATGTCCTTGTTTAATTGAAATAATGAGATAAAAGAAGGTGGAAACTGACCATTATGTAAGCGAAACATAAAGAGTGCGTTTTGAAAAAAAAAAATATTAATGTTTTTTACCTTGAGTGTTTTTAATTCTGCGAATAGAGGATCTGAATCGTCTCGATAACCCGATTTGGTGCACGTAAGTATAGCTTTCTTTTAACAAACTATCAATTTGACTTTTTGAAGTTGCCCGTACATCAAATTTGAGAATGGAGGATGAGTCTGGTATATCGTTTATACGTGTATAATGCTGAATCAGTGGGGGACAAAGTATAATCTTGGGAGACTCCACATCGGGTATTTGACATGGCCTGATGGATGAATAAATGACCTCTTTTACTACAAATTGTTGTCTATCAGATACCTATTTTCTTAACCGATAATAAGCTGGGCCTCGTATACCATAGTTGCCTAATTTGTTAACGAGAGTTTACAATCTCTCGTTCCAAGGGCCTTGCACTAAATCATATTATATATGGCAATAAAACGTTTGGTTTGGTTTTGTTCGAGTAGTTTTGAAACTTACTACATGTATAATATCACAGCAAAATCAAATTAACATTTTTTTTTTTCAGCCAAAAAGATATTGATTTAGGAATGCAGGAATGCAGGTGAAAAAAAATCTTTCCATTCATCCTCTTCACTCTTTCTTGTCTCTCCTCTTTTTCTCTAGAAGCAAGTCAGTTCTAAGCAATAAGTTCAGTTCATTTAGGATGGCCGCAAGCACATCAAGCTCATCAAGTATTAGCCTTTTCGTTTGTGCTGATATATAGGCCCTACCACTTCAGCTTATTTCTCATTAATGTTGTACCAAAATAATTGTATTTCCTGCAATCAAAAATGACAATTTTTATTTGTGTTTTGTGTATGAACGATGATGCAGAAACCAATTAATCCAATTGGATGAAATGAAATCAAATGTTTCCGAATAGTTTTATATATATGTACTATGGTTAATTAGAATATGATTATGTTGCCCTTTTATGCGTTTACAATGGGGCACTGCGCACATAAATATGCAGATCCTAATGTCGATGGAATAGCCGTCATATCCCCGCTCGGCACAGCTGTACGGGTGCTGGTAGGGGTTCCTGTTTTCTTTGTCTCTTTGGTGCATTCAATGTACGTATTAATTCTTGAGAAGCTTTTTTTTTTAATTTATAATTCTTGTGGGTATATAAAAGAGAAATTAAGCAGGCTTGAGCAGTATAGATTACATGTAAATAGCAGCTGTGCTGCAGATAATGTAATGTAACATTTGTGTAATGCACTGTGACATAACTTGTACATTGCAAGAGCGCTATACAGACGACCATTGTGTTGCTTTGTATCATATTGTATTGTATTGTGTTTCATTTTATCAGGGAAATGCCTTAAAGACATGATTTACCATTTGCAGATGAAACAAAAACCCAGCATTAGTGCTTTAAAATAGTTCTAAAAGGTGAGTTAGGGATAGAAATAACCACTGTAAAAATTTGAATCCGCATTATCGATGTTAATTATTATTAAATACACAAAAATAATGTGAGCAATAGTTATAATAAAATGTTTCCAGACTATACCGTCTACAGTTGTGGTTTATTAAGAAAAGTACTGACATCTCCTTATATTTTAGGCTTTATTGCGAAACTTTTATATGGTAGGATGTTTTGTGATACAACAGACCTACACATATGCACCAAATGTGACATCTTGAAAAATTTTTAAATCATTGTTCCCAAAGGTAAACAGGACCTTTAATCAGTGCTTCATGTGGACAGACAATAATAAGTTATTAACTGAACCACTGAATTCTTTTTCTTTTATCCCATTTAAACAGAGTTTATTATGTATAGAGTTCTCTACATTTGGCTAACGCGTTAACCCATTATAATCTTAGATTGGAGAACAAACTCACTTTTCCGAATTTTCCCTTGTCATGAAACTGCTGCTATCATTTTTCTAATTCTATTAATTCACTGCATTATAATTCACATTATGTTTAAGTACGCACACACCAAAGAAATAAGACCAAAAAACATATCTTACCTGAGTCACATTTGGAAGGCCGACATGAGTCCATTTGCACTGTCTCTTGTCTTGATTTTTCCTTAAGATTTCCTGTGATCAGCATCGATGTAATGATCCTCGTTCTCCCTTTCATTAGGCAATGTTAGGTAAAGTTTGTTGTTTGCTTGCTTTGACCATAAGTTTGAAAGTTTTATATTTATTCAGCACCAAAAACAAAACATTTATCTGCGATTACAAATCATCCATACATAAAAATATACAAATTACATATGAATGGCTGTATAGGGCCCCTTAAGCCAGGCTTGTGAGTGTGGCCCTTAAAGCTGGACTTTATGAAAAAATGAAGACCATAAACACACAAATACACACACACATCCACACATATGCATCCACACCACATAAAACACACAAGACTGCATGTGTAGGCTCGCCAATCTGCATAAAAGCAATGTTTAAGACTGGCTCAAATACAAGTAGTTCACTTCAAATTGTTAAATAGCTTATTTTTACATTAAACTCTGAACCTACAGAATGTTGCACACATTAAAGAAGAGAAAGAAGAGAAAGATTAAGAAGATTAATCCTAATATCGTGTGGCACAAGCATATTATTTCAGGGCTAATGCTGCATTGCTGAACTAATGGCAAGAATGAAAACAATATTATGAATGCAACTTAAAAATTGATGCCCCGAAATAATCTTCAATGGCATAGACAGACATTATGAGATTAAACTTCTGAAAGGAAGAAACTGAAATTCATCCTTTTGGACATCGTTCCAAAAACTGATTTGGGTTTTGGTAAGATATATCTAATTTGACTTGATTACATTATGTAAATCAAATAGTCAAAAATCGGCCCAAGCGCGTAACTATTAAATAACAAACTAAGTGAGATCCCCTGGCTTAGATAATGATGGGGGCAACATATTCATTAGAAGATCATTAAATTACAAGTTCTTCCTTTGAATATTTTCAGTAACTTTTGCCAGGAATTGAATATTGTGGATTTCATTTGATTTGTTCAAAGACAGAAAGAGTTATAATCATAAATAAAAATATAAAATAATAGTTATTATTTAAAAAAAAGCCACTTTAGCCCACAGAAACGGACGTGTGACTTGAAGATATTTTACACGCCATGTCATAGACTGCAGTTCATTTGTGAATTATATGGTTGTCTATTAATCATGTGCCACGTTATTAATTTCATGTGAATTGCAGGCTGATGGGCATAGTACTACAAGGTATTCAGTATCTAGTGATATTGTAAGTTTGTTGTTGTTGTTGTTTGAAAGAAAGAAAGAAGAGAGAGAGAGAGAAATGGGGCCCTATACAAATAATTTGCCCCGGACAGCACTTCTATAACATAAAACAAACATTCTAAATCTCAGAGAGATATAAACAAGAATATTAAATATACCAAGAATATCAAATATACCAAATATACCAACTATTGTAAGTTCAGAAAACACCCAAATATCTGAGTGGATGATGATGGCTACTATAACAACTAAACGTCAAGCGATGTTAAGAAGAATGTCCCATAGTGTTGAATTATATGTTGATTTATAACAATTACAATGGTTTAACAGAAATGTGCACTATCTCTTTCAACACCTGAAATCACTGTTATTGTGGAGGTCGCTCGAATTCACTGCCTTAAGGCTGAGAACAGATTTTTTTTTTGTTCTTTCTGACTACTGAATATTTCAAAATTGTGCGAAAATGACGCTTATCATCTGGTTTCTAATATGAATAATGACAACGGTGATAATGTTGATAAATACTGGCTGTTTTCCCCATGGCTATTTTTTCTCTTTAATCGATAATTTTTTTCAGCTTCTTGGACGAGCAATGACAGTCAAAGTTGAAAGCCAAGCCAAATATCCTGTAAAAACACCGTCATCGTTGCTATGATTACAGTTGCTTTGACGTTCATTTATGTCTGCTATTATTACATCACTTTTTGTGCTCTTCACACTCATGGGCTGTCTTCGTTAGTGTGTTTCTCCATATGCTGCCCACTTGTTGATAAATAATCCTATTTACTTCCTTCCTAATTGTAAATTTCGATGCTCATCAGCCATGCAATCATTGCAACATTTATCATTGAGAAAGTGAATGGTACTTTTCCCCTTTATTATGTAAATACTTTTGTATCTCATTCTGACGCAGCTTGCGCTGGACCATACGTTGATCAGACTCCACTTTTTTTTTTTTTTTTTTTTTTTTTTTTTTTTTTTACTAGAGAACTTTGTTACCATTTCAATCTCTCATTCTTACACACACAAACAAACATACACACACACACACACACACACACAAATACTTATCAATACGGCAGACAAACAAAGGGGAAAGTTTTTCACAGTCGCAGACATGCATCCGGATAAAGGTATTTCTCCACCGCTTAACGCGTTCATCAATCACATGCAAAACTACTTGTTATGCAGTTTTTGCAAACTTACTGTGAACTGGCACTTTTTATCCCCTTTAAAATCACCTCACAATTTGATATTTAGCGTTTCTTCCTTTTGGCATCCATGAATGTAGATAATCAAAACGACACATATTTATAGTTGCAGTAATTGGCATTGGAAAGGATTTCTTTTCCATTTTGGTTGTAGAAAGTGATCACCAGTCATGCATATAGGGCATGGTGTGAGATATGACGAAATATGAACTACTTTTATCACCCAATAATTTTCTCATATCATCCCGTAATTCTGTGCCTGTGAATGTGCGTGTGTATGTAAAGTAACTTGTGCAAATGTATGTGCTATTGATAGTTTTGGCAGTACTTTTCTTCCTAACGCATGTGCGTGTGTGTTTGGTTGCGTGCATATGAGTGTGTGGGCGATAGATAGCGTGCAAATGTCTTTTGTCTTATGTGTATTATCTGTTAATCATGAATATTTAGCAAATTAATCGTATTTCACATGCCAGTTATCAATCTAAAATATTACACAATCATGTGCCATCTCCATTTTCCCAAAATCTCTGCAAAATTAAATATTGGAAACAAACTTACGTCCTCGTGAAAACTGACGAAACAAATGAAAAGGCAGGGAAATTTTTTTCCTTGTTGATGTAATTTATTTCAAATATCACGCCCGTCGAACAAAAATTATAAACAAAATTGCGAACCATTCGTGAGCAGCCTGCATTCAACATAGACCATACAAAACTGGGCATCTGAAATTGTATCTGCTTGATTTGGTTTCTAACCTATATTAGTAGCATGAAAACTTAGTTATATATCAGGATACACTATAGTTTAATACTTTAAACATTATACATAAGAGGTTTAGTGTGATATCGAATGGATATCCACTTAGCCATAGTTACGCCCAGAAGTTTCAATTTCTATGTAAATTAAGCTTGTCAGATTACGTGATGCATATGATAATGTACATTATATATATATATATATACATATATATATATATATATACATATCAACTGATGACAAAAGAATGACAAAAAGGGACGTCATAGGATGCCAATTGGATTATTTGAAACTTTAGACACTTGGCCTTCTGGAGCTTTATTGTCTGTACACAAACATGGCGTAATAAAGAAATAAACCGAGGTGCATAAATGCACCGGACAAAAATATTGAACATAACTCGTCCAGCTGGCATCTTGCAACATCCGTTGTCGTCATTTGTCGTCATTTTTGTAAAAAGGTGTGGTAGGCCTAAATATATCGGCATTATACCACTATTCATAGATTCTATTGTGCTGATGTTAACACTCTTATCTTTCACGAGTTATTGACGAAAGGTAATGGTATATCGATATATTGAACATGCATTATTACACACACAGATCTGTCTAGCTGTAATATATATACTTATATAATTATTATATATATATATACAAATTCTGTGGTGATAATGATATCTTTATCTCTCACAATCTGTCGACTTAATGCAAAAGTTGATAGCTACTTATATGGCAGCAGCCACTTTCATTGCAAAACAATCCTAATGACAAATGAAAATCATAGATTTTAATAACCACTGACAACAGACTCTGTTTTCATTTTCATGACAAGGTGTTGTGTTGAGACTTTGGTACTTCTTTTTTTTTTTTTTTTTGTCTGTACACAAGTATGAAAACTACATAAATTCGTAACATCGTTAGCCAGACAAAAATTGGGACGTAACAGGATGCAGTGACACACATAATTACAAAATAACAAAAGTTATATTGGAAGTTGTAACTCAGCAAAAAAAAAAAAGAAAAAAAAATTTGAATACTTTCAAGAGATTTTGCCATTACTGAATTAAAGAATATTTGTGTAATAAAAAGAGTAAGAAAAGGCTGACTTCACGATGACGATGACGATAAAGGGCCGACACAGATAAACTACTGTTTTCAGTGAGGTATCAGCTAAGTCAAAAAGAACATTGTTTCCGTGCATAAAATCTTATCCTTCAACCTAGCAGGAAATCAGGTATGTACGGGTAAAAGTAAAAGGCAAATACCTTTAGAATTCCACTTGGATAGAAAGGTACATTAATGAAACAAGTTAATACCCTAATGGTACCAAGGCTGTTAGTGTGTACATAGCAATCACCACCTTCCGTGCTTTCAGGTGAACAACTGCTTTTCGCTTTCAGCAGGAATGTTAAAAACTTCTTTTGAGAGTGTGTTGTATGCAGGGGTCTGATGAGGCAAACTGTATGATTAATAACAACTTCATGTGCACATATTTAAAATCTGTAATATATATATATATATATATATATATATATATATATATTACATATAATCAATTATACAACAAAACTTCAAAGTGGGCATGTATCAAACTGTCAACACCACAGGTTTATTTGAAGAACACGTGAATTTTTGGGCACCTTGCCCTTTGTCAAAAAAATCACTTGACACAGGGCAGGGTGCCCGAAAACTTGTAGGTTCTTCAAATAAACTGTTGATGTTGACAGCATGATACATGCCAACTTAGAAGTTCTGTCCTATAATTGATTTTATTATTTGACCAACACGTGGACTACGAATTACTTAACACACACATTATCAACCATACATCAGACTTTAATGAAAATATACAGATACTTAAAATGAACATTCTTGGAAAGATTTTCACTGATAAGTTCATGGTATTTAAGCTGATTTCATTTTCACCCGAAAACCTTCTAATTTCATCCAAGATTAAATTTGTCGTCTTTCTGTAGGTTCTTGAGGACGATTCCAGTCCCTTTATTTACTATGTATGTTCTACTGCCAATGTGTAGCAACATCGCATTTTAGCAGCATGATTCTCGTTACGATGATTTTCTTAATAGTCACAATTTGACACAACATTCAGGTTAGCAGAATATCGTAAATGAACGGCACAAAAAAATTTATGAGACGCTACAGTGCTCGGAAATCATCACAAGCTTCTTACAAAATCTCTTTTCAGAGTTATTTCCTATTTCGAACATTTGTCAAACGTAGTGTGATAATCATGGATGCGAAGGAACCCACTGATATGAGCAGTTATATCTAGTTTGAAAATAAATTGTGAAGATTTTGGCATGCATCTCTATTTCAATACAGTTAAGAAAATACCTCTATGGATATATTGAAAGCTTACCAAAAAAGGGTTACTTCAGAAATGACGCGTTAAACATGCATGCCTAGTTTGTTTAGGTTTGCTAACGAAAGGTAAAGTTTTTGCCATAGCTGCACTTGTTTTTGCTTGTTTCTCTAAATTTCATTCTCGTAATTTTTCGAATATGAAACACAGTTTTGATGGACAGCCGCCGTTCGAACCGTCAGGTATATGACAAGAAGCCAAGATAAGAATTTCATGACGGGTATATAATAACAATATAACTTCACGTCAAACAGGGTAATACACTCGGTTTTGTAAAGATCAGAGAATAAGTGACATATTTTAATTTGACACGCATTAACTTCTGTTCTTTACTGTAAAAAGTTGGGACAAATTGACCATATATATTCTTCTCCGAGGTAGTAATCAAAATCACGTTTGCGCTTAAGATGGCCATCTCCTGCATTTGTTCGTAATAACGTGATTGAATAGTCAACGGCTTTTCCACTGTTTGTGTATTATACAATGCAAATTACGCATATATTATGATGTATGACTGTTACAGTCATCATTTTTTGTCCAATATATAATTACTCTCGGAAATTGGTTTTTGACATTGTATTTACTTTTTGAATAATCCCGAAATTCGTTTGCTTTTTTTCTGCGAAACATAACTACTGTAGTTGTTAAATCCGTCAGAATTAATTATACTAATCACAGAGCAAAAATGTGCATATCAAATCTGATAAAAACTTCCTTTCACACCCTATGTAAGAAAAACACTTATTTCTTTTTTTGATAGCGAGATTTTCAAATATTTATCTCTTCAACATGTATGAATGTCTGAATGCATACAAATATTTTTGAATTAGAATTAATCTTACTACTCACAAAGCAAAAATTTGCACATTAAATCGGAGGATAACTTCATTTTTACACTGCATGTAAGAAAAACACTTTTGTTTGTTTTGTTTTTTGATAGCGAGATTTTCAAATATTTATCTCTTTAACATGTACGAATGTCTGAACGCGTACAAATACTTTTCAAATGTACACGCCAATCTTGTGTGTTTATATATGAAGCCAAAATTTGCTATCCAAGACATTCTCATAATTACCTAATAATCAAGCCTGTAGACAGTGGGGACTCTGTTAGGTGTCAGATATGATTAGCATTTATGTTATTTTCTGAGACATCTCATTATCTCATGTGTATGAAGCCAAAATTTGCTGTCCAAGACATTCTCAAAATTACCTAATAATCAAGCCGAAATACATACAGATGATGTCTCAGAAAATAACATAAATGCTAATCATATCTGATACCTAACAGAGTCCCCACTGTTTACAGTAAGCTCACAGTGACAATGAGATAGATATGACTTGGTAAATTACACCTACAAACTTCTGGAGTAGAAAAGAACACATTTAAAATGTTAACAATGAATTATAAACATCATGAAACAGGCAAGATACATACTTATTCGAAACATGTTAAAAATGAGACAAATTTCACCAAGTATAATTTCCAGTATTACAAGGCCTTAGAATATCATGTGTGTTGGGGCGACGGTCGGGTTTTACCACCTTCAGAAAGATTGAAAATTTTCTAGTTTTACCTAAGATTTACAACATAAAATTACATATCTGAAATGATATGATCTGCAAATGACATTTCAAAGGTGCTTTTTATAAATACATTTTGTTTGTGTGATTGTCTGTTTTTTTGTTCTCTCTAATAACAAGAAAGGGTTTGAGAATCCTACGAATATTAAGAAAAACAGTAAGAAGTAACACGGATACTTCGAAATAATCATGAGTCGTAAAGTGGTTTTTAGTATGCCTAGTTTAAGAGCAAGCTGAAGATCACTCCACTGTAGTAACAACGGAATTTTATTGATACATTTTGTTCGTCTGTTTGTCTGTTTTTTAGTTTTCTCTGTTCTCCACCATTCTTATGGTATAAAAGGGTTTGAGAATCCTGCGAATATTTAGGAAAACAGTAAGAAGTAACACTAATACTTTGAAATAATCATGCGTCGTAAAGTGTTTTTTTTTTTTTGTATGCCTAGTTTAAGGGCAAGCTGAAGATGACTCCACTGTAGTTACAACGGAATTTTAAATCCGCTTATATTTTTACACAAAATAAGCTGGAAATGATGTGCTCTAGTACATCCAAACGAAAGCCTTTCCCTTTATTATTCATTTTAATTAATGAACATATACGTTATTTCTACTAAGATGAACATTTGCATTTTTTTTTTTTTTGGTAAAACATACATTTGGTCTTCATGTTCGAAGCAGAAATGTATTTAGGTCATAGCCGCAGCTATAAAGAATTTTCATTATAATAATTAGAGGAAATAGAGAAATACTAATATAATATCTGATAAATCCAAATTGTGGGGTGAGGAAAATCTGATTGAAAATGCGCTGAAACTTACCACCTGTAAACTTCTACCTCTCCTACCGCCAGGTCCCTGGATGTGGAACTGTCTCTCTGCTGCATCTGCAGAAGATGAAGTGAACACATTATGTCAGAAACAAACAGTTCCAAGGATTAAATTCAATGCAACACATAAATAGAGGGTAACATTCAACGCCACATTCACTTATCTTCAACAAAGTCGCTTACATCACTTTATTCACATCAGAGTATCTTGTTATTCCAACTGATAAATTTACATTCACGCTCATCCGTATGTTTTTTTTTTTTTCTTGCTTATAACATAATCAGCGCAGAGTCTGTTATCAACACTCGATGTGTTCAACACTGACTTGTCACTTTTACCGTATTATTCCAATGGTGCATCTCCCTGCAATCTTGGGGAAATGCCATAGACCACTAATGAACTTGTTGCTGTTTGTGAAATGAAACTACTATTACATCTGCTGTCAGGAACCCCCAATAGTGTCAAAGAATATCATTTCTTTACAAATTGCTCTGACAGAAAGATCTCAACTAAACATTGCGCAAGTCTTGGTTGTACTTTCCCTTTATGTCATGTGGTTTTCCTGGTCTCTTTTCTTTACTTGATAACATTCGGACAACTGATATTTCGTGGCGTAAATACACCCAAAAGCGTTTCATGTGTACTTTTGATGTCTATAAATTCCTCTGTTTCTCACAACAGTGAGTACGGAGACGCGTAGAATTTTCTGGACAGTTGTATATGCGTGGGAATAGCATGGCAGTCATATCTTTTCGAGTGTCCTTAGAAAGTTCGCCTGAGAACAGTAAGAAAAGTAGCGAACCTATGCTGTGAAGGGCCCAACAGAACACATTCATGTGCAAATATTATCGCAGCAATTTACAGGAAACCGGACTATGTTCTTAGAGCAAGATACGCTTATTCTGCTATGATAGTGGTTGAAAAAAGTGACAGGCTCTTATCAATCTTCCTTACAAAAGGAAGAACAACAGCAAGAAAAAATGACACACCTGCACAAACAGGCAAAAACCAGCAAATTTTTTGCAGTTGATATCAATCATTCTGTGATGCGAGGCATTGTGATGAGAGAACAGTCAGTTTATTCTGGGTCCTTCATAATTACCCCCCAAAATAGTTGTCCATTTGTTTCAAGTAACTGTCTGTCCACCTTGTATTGTCTCAGTTCGTAAATAAATTAACAGCAGCACAGACAGTACTTCATTTTTATCGATGCAGATATGATTTTGTGGACTTTCATATGTATATTTGCCATAATATTTAACACGGATTATGCAAAATTCAACAAAAATTAACACAAGAAGAAGAAGTGAAGGCAAGCTCATACAAAATGTAAGATAATTTTCGTTTTCTGTCTTACAAATGCAAGATAAAGTTTATTCTATTTTCGTCTTATATTTCGATTCTTTTTTCCAGTAACTATTTTGATGATTACGTCAAAGCCAATTTTGTGTAAAGTTTCTAACAAAATACAGTGCAATCTGTTGGAAAAAAAAAACATAGGAGAACAAAGAGCTGCTGAAAGTCACTTGTGTATACAAATAGTTTTTATTGTGGTGAAGTATTTATGCTCCTGTAAAAACAGGTCTGGCATGCACTGTTTTTTTTTTCCTATTTACTCCATCACATACTTTTTATCTTAAATCCATTGTTGATGAACTATTACACCAGTCTCAAGTTAAAAGGAAAGGAATTACCCATTGAGCTTGTGTATCTCGTTTGTTGACAGATACAGAAGGAGACATAGAAGTAACAAGAGGTGCACGACTACAGCTGCAGGCCAGGAATTTACCATCACCTGGAAACCAACACTGGGAGACATTTATTGAGTTTGCCAGGGAGTGATCACAGTAGACAAAATGGGGTCCTAACCTTCCAGCAGGCACAGGAACTGCAAGGAAGAATCACCGGTTGAAGACAACATTACGCTTCTCCGGAGCTAGCTCGCTGCCGGCGAGATGCTTCCAACGATCGTGGCAGCGAAGGTAGGTCGCGCCCCCTGTCGCGTGGGGCTTCCGTCTTCTCTCCTCCTTCATGTCGCACAGGCTATGGGGAAGCCTGCAACTCAGCAGAAGTGCGCTGCATCCCGACGGGCTGCCCTGGCTGGGGCTGACGGTGGGCCTACTTGCCCTCGACGACCGCGAAATTTGAAGCAGTTCCAAATAAACAAAGCGGCGAGACATACGTCATAAAGAAGAATTGCTTTGAAGAATCGTCGTAAAGCAATGGGAGGAACATCAGGCCATCTCCGGCAAATAAGTCTCCTTTTGCCGCTCTGTGGAAAAGAAAATCTTTGAATGATTATTTTGTGCTAAATTTCTATTTATTCAAAAAAAAAATGGAGCATTGATATGAAAACGTCATCTGGGTCCAATTAAAAACAAACAAACATATTCTTAATAGGTAAAGCCGAAATAATCGTGACGTTGCTGAGAGCACAGGCATTAACAGAGAACACAAACGGACACCATGATTTCTCATATGCATCTGGGCTGGTTTAAATCGTTGACGTGCATAAAATGAATGAGAACTACTAACAAGTTTCAAAATAAATTGTATCATGCACTCCAAGTAACTATTCCTATTTTGTCTGAACACACTTAGTTCAAGTTACCTTACTGTAATGGTAGATTTTGATGATTTCATGACCTCAACAGTTGCTTCACAGGTCACCTGAATGTTTTAATTTTAGTTTTCTTGGGAGGAGGGGTAAACATTAACACAGTCGATGCTGTTTGTTTTCTGAAAATCACTACAGTGCACTATATTATTTGTGTAAAGTTATGGAGTGTTTTAAGTCAATTACCTTCTGTAAACTAAGGTCACTTTCTTATTGTTATTATTCTTATAATGACTTGTCGTGTCTAGCGTGTCATACACAAAGAAATATCAGTTACTGGAAACAAAGGAACACAGATTTCTCTAGACCTCCACATATTTGTGGCAGATACTTTGCAATGTATTCTTTAAAAAAAAATTTTTTTCAAGGACTGACCAGGTATTCCATCTTTCGTCTTGTATACTCCATGCAATGTAGTCTTCTGTATTTGCTTGCTTCAACTGTTGTACGCCAATCTGTAAAGAAAATCTACGGTGTAATATCTGTGTCATGATTTGATAAACTACGGAGAAAAAAAAAAAACTTCCAAAAGTATATTCAATTGATTCATTTCATGTGTGTACTGTCTCGGCATTAGACATTGAATCAGTGATTTTCAGTTTGCAAATGTTTGTATTAGCTGTATCGCGAGAAATTTGTAACTTTGATATTACCAGCATTACCCCTTTTTGTGCCAATGAGTCAAATGTGCGTAAGCTTCACACACACATGTATATAAACACACAAAGGGCTCCAAAATAATGTGAGACTCTTCAATGTATTTGCTAGCTGAGAAATTTTCCTTTTGTAGGTGGAAAATGTAGGTAAGACGAATTGACAGGCGTTTTGACTTTCTTTTTTCTTTTCTTGAGGACAATTTTACATTTGGCAAATAAAGCATGCGTCACATAAGAAAGTATTTGGGTCAAAATGACATTTAGAATTAATGCCCTATGTATCTCAAGTAGCATTAAGTATGAATATATTCATGATGACATTCCAATATGTTTAATCTAAGTTGAAGTTTATTGATAAGACTGGCTACAAAGTTTTCCAAATGTTTGTGCACAGATGTGTACATGTGACATTTCTTATTTTAGCTCATGGAAGAATTGCGAGTTGATGACGTCACTACTTTGCATATGAAGATCATGCCATTATCACAGTTCGTTCAAAAAGTCGAAGAGATAGGATTCGATCAGATTTTTTTTTCTATTTTACGTCAAAATGTCGATGATTCTTTTACTGCTTCATTAATCTGACAGTAGTCTACCAAATAAGTTAAACACTGTTAAACGTATTTGGGAACAGCGACTCAAACCCAAATCACTTCATAAATGCATCTTTCTACTCAAATATGACTGCATTCAACTACTTGGTATGAGAGCATCACCAGCCAAGATAGAACAAGACACATAAGCACACAGAAAAATAAGGAAACAACAAAAACTACTAACACTTTTAGTGACAGATAGTTTCTATAGGAAATTCTAGTGGAACGAGTCACGGCAACGGCCGCCAAACAAAGGAAACCAACGCCGACAAAGTCTGGAAAGCAGCGTGAGTCAACAGGTGTAGGAAGAGAAGAAAGACAGGTACTGCACGACAAAGGGACTGCACACGAGCGAGGTGATAGCAAAAGTAGGTTGTGATCCATGAACTCTGTTTTGGAAGGTGCTAAGTGAAATTCATGTTGTGTGCGATTTGAATACCATTTCAGCGGGTTTTTCCTCTCAACAAACTTCTTATATGAAGGGATAAATCGTGTAGATCTTAAATGTGGAAAGAATTTTTTTTTCGACTGTTATTTTCTTCACTTGCATCGATAAATCCTCCGTCTATTTGCTTTATGCGTGCAGGCTCTTCTGCGGTTTCTGTATGGTTGTGATTACATCTTTGTTCGTTTTATCTGTTCACTTCCAGTCGGCTTTGAATTATGACTCCTAAGTTCTGCATTGGAGAAAGAGGCCTATCGAAAATAGCGATCAGGTATCAAAACAGGCCACATGCCATAAAAGATTAATCTCTATGGTGTAGATTACAGTAACCAAGAAAAGCATGTTATCTTTTATGTCAAGTTACAGAAATCTTTGGTCATGAAGGTCCTGTTTACTTTTGGGAACAGTGATTTAAAAAAAGAAATCAAGATATGACATTTAATGCATATGTGTAGGTCTGTTGTACCACAAAACATCCTGTCATATGAAATCCTCGGGATATAACCGAAAATATACGGAGATATCTGTATTTTTCTCAATAAACCGTAACTGTACACGGTTTAGTCTGGAAACATTTTTATTATAACTATTTATCACATTTTCCATATCTAACAATACTTAACATCGATTTTTACCTATTCAAGTTTTTACAGTAGTTGTTTCTATCCTTAACTCACATTTTAGAACTACTTTAAAGCACTAATGCTGGGTTTTTGTTTCATCTGCAAATGGTAAATGATACCTTTAACTTATATGATAATGTCCTAAATTGACTATATTTTGCACACCCCTTCCAAACAAAAAAAAAAAGAAGAGATTTTAAAAAAAGGTTCAAACAAGAGGAAAACTGAAAACACATCAATCAAATTTGCCTTTTCATTAACCTGCTCAACTGCATGTGTGATTTATGTTTGCAGAATTTGGAGCCACAATTATCGTTTTGTATTCCTTTCTCTTGTCATTTAAGAAAAGATGTTTCTTGTAACTATGCATGGACAAGGAGGTGAAGGAAACGTTACTGTTTTCCGTTCTTTCCTAGACTGCGTGGAACGGAGAGATGATAATCTATTTGTCACAACTATTTCGTTTAGAGAAAGCAGTTACGACAATTCAGGAAAATAACATACCGTTTTGGATATTCCTCGTCATTGTCTTTAATCAAGATCAAATTGTTGCTGTATAGTTGCTTCTTTCATGTGTCTCTTTAAGCTTTCCTATCAGTTCATGAACGTCCAGCTGTGCAAATGCTTATTCTAAATAGGTTCTAGATATTTAAGTCAAATTCAGAAATTAGATCTCATGTAATCGGCATAAGTGATCGGGGAAATTCCAGGAATTTATTGACTAATATACAAATGTATGTTTAAACTGTAATATGGACGCCTGTTGTGTGTATGTGCATGTATATGCACTGTATATATATATATTTTTTTTTTCACTCCAACCTTTTGCAAATATTAAATTTAACACTCAAAATGTTGAACTACCATTTCACAAATGGTAAATACCACAGTTTGTCGGCTAAATTTCACACTTACAAAAAGGTTGGAGGAGTGATATTTAAGATGTTGATTTACCGTTTCATTTTTAAGAGTGTATGAAATTATGTGCGTACATAAAAAAAAAATGACTAACTACAATTTCTGTAATACGCAGTATACGCGGAAGGTAGTTTATATTATGAAGCATTTCTAAGCTTGTTACTTGATAAATCGTACACTTAATTACACTAACAAGGGAAGACCTGTGTCCCAAATGGAACTGTCGAGAATAGACGAATACAATGTCTCCTTTTCTACCTTGATATTGCAATATCTTACCCGACAGCCGCCCTTTTGATTTATTGACGTGAAGTAGGTTCCTATCAAAGATTAATACCAATTGGATTTGTATATGCATATGACACAAATCGTTTGAAGCAGGTTTGTGCCTTTGACTTTACTACAAGGGAGCTAACTTTTGCCTCGATCTAATTCTCTTACTATAAAAGGCACATTATTACTGGATAACGTTATTACCATTACAGAGGAGCTATACCCCCCCCCCAACCATGTAGATGGTAGGTATCCCCACTATAGGCAAATGACCTACCAGTTTTTACTCCAGAGTTTGGACCATGCAGATGGTATAGGAAGGCGCGCCAGCCAGCAAAACAACAGTCTTGTTTGGAAACTTTTGACCACAGAAACCTGCAAAGTAGATGTTTTCTGCTCCTTCTACGTGAAAACGGACACGGTGACCTGTAACAGTAGTGTTAGTATGATACAAACGTGAATAACTCTGTTTAAGTTCATGCATGAAATTCATGTAAGAACAAATCATACGAATGGATAGACGAACACATAACGAAAACACACAACTATTCATATTTATTAACAAGAAATGAAGAAAGAATAATGAAGTATAGATACTGTAACATACTCAAGAGAATTGATAGATTAATAAATGTGTGTAATTTTGACAGAATTGTCACTTTCTCATTTGTTTCAGCATTCTTCATTATATTTTTAATAGTAATGAACATTCCATGCACTACAGGCTGACAACTTTGACTGAAAATAATGATTTCTTTTTTTGTTGTTGCTATCATAACTGACAAAATCACCCCATGAAAATGGTGTTGAGAGATTTTTTTTTTCAATTACGTAAGCAGAAGTGGATGAACCTTCATTCAACCATTATGATGCAACATCCTAAAAGTTGAATATGAATTTTATGAAGACATTCTTCTGAGGACCCACATGTCGATTTTTTTTCCAGTATTGTTCAAATCGTATTATTACACTATATTGTTAACATCGCTAAAAACAACTGTTCATACATTTGCAGAATGTGGTTGTTTGTTTTCACTATCTGTATCAGAGAAGAATCTGTTACTTCCCCGAGTATCCTTGCCTTTCATTTTTGTCTTCTATATTTTGGTCATATGTTTTTTTACACTTTGTTCAAAATTTGGGACCTATGCCTAACAAGCTTGCTTTTAAGTAGGTTCCATCATATTTCTCTATCATTTATACATAGAGCCAATCTCACGAAGATTGACCGCCATGTTTGATATGTTTACAATAACCTAGTGTGCATCCTAGCCGGATATTGTTATTCACTTTATTTTGTTATATTTGATGTACATTCCCTCGATGAGAAATTTGAAAATAAATTGAATTGAATTGTATTGAATTTAACTGAATTGAATTATATCGTCAGATTGTAACGTTTTGTTGTAAAACCATATTGAGATGTTTAGATTCATTACATTTATTCTGCTTGTTTGTCTGTTTGGTCGTGTTTAAGAAAGAAATTTATCTTTCCGAATAACGTTTAAGTTTCTTTCCTTCTTCCGGCTAAAAAGAGGTCTAATGGATAATTGAAAAACGTTTGTTAAGTTTGAAATTCCCTGTAGATTGATGCATGATTATTTCAATACAGATTTTGACTTTGTCTGTATTTGTTAATGTATCAATTTGAATTAATTTTCACTTTGATTCGATGACACTTTCTTTCTTTTTTTTCGTTACAAGTGGAAATATTCTTCCAAATCATTCATCCATTTTCTTTGCTATGTATTTCAAACATTTCTTCGATGAATATATTATGTTCGATAAAATACCAATTTCATGTGATGATACAATCAAAGGTAGAATACACTACTCATCGTTCCGTAATGTGTAAATGTAGCATTACAATGAAAAGTTTTTACATTCTTCCCCAGTTTACTTCAGTTCTGCATTTTTTTCAACATTTTTGGCGTTGATATGACGAGTGTGAGAGCTCGAGGTTATATCTTCACATCAGTATATTGTTCAGACATTACAGGCACGTCTTGTACACAGACATGTTCTTAACATTAGTAGTTCCCTAAATTTTTAGCATTTTACCAGTTCGTTCCATTTCCCTATACATGCTAGCAGTTCCCTCTATATCCGACATCTTTTCCATGATACGTTTCAGTTACAGTTTGCCTATGAATTTCCTTAAACCTATGTTTGTTTTATTGTAAAAAAGAAATGATCTGCATTAATTTCGCTTAAATGTGCAAAAGCCACATTGTTCTGTAATTCTTTGTATATGCAAATGCTATATTGCATTGAATACTATATTGTCGGAAATGAAACGAAATGAATTGAAAATGAAAATGAATGAAACTTTAGGATGGATTGTTATGTTATAGTGCCCATATCAAACGTTTACAATAATACTTTACACATTGACATCTAACACTGATTTATTTTTTTTTTCGCAAAGAGTTGCACGGTAATGACACTCAGAACGAAATAACCGTTGATAACACACAACCAACCGAATTGCTTGTTGAAGTGAAGTTATTGTTTCTGACTCTTGGTGCCGGTTAACGTGATGTTTGATTCATCTTGATTTGATTAAATTGTACTCTTTTGGTTTTCGTATCATTGTCATACACACATGGATCAGAATAAAACTTAGATCGCAAGGAATGTCATTCTTTTGGATACATTAATAGCGCGATAAAGCTGAAGCGAGAGGTGTTACAACTTGAAACCTGTACAACAGAAAAAATGGGTTTAAGCATTTGAATTTTTATCGAAAAGTGAGGCGAGTTGTGGAACCCTTAGTATACGAACATTACGTGTGAAGACTTGGGCTCATACCTTTCGTCTAAGGAGCAGGTTTTATGGTAAAAGAAAGTGTTTTTCCATTTTTCTATGTATTACCGATATCTTAGTAGTTCTTGAAGACAGTATATTTGAGGACTTTATTCGTTCTTGCATTCTACGGGGTCACAATTCTTTAATACGTTTCATGCAAAAGAATTACTTCTTCTTTAGCCGCTCAACTTCCACGGTAGACCAGCCCGTCAAGTGGGGAGATTCGGCCCGGTACAAACCCAGCAGCCCCTACGCCGAGTAGCTTTCTGCAGACTTTTTGTCTGTTCTTCACTAGTAACGGTTTTCTCTCTTTACGTAATTCGCCTTATCTCCTTACTTCAGATGTTGGAGAAGCTAGTACATTTGCTTTACAGAATCTAACGAAAGTACTTTTTCCCTCAAAGTTAAGTGACATACGAAAGTAAGGTAAAACTCCTTTACGAGCTGTCTAATGTCATTTAGTACAGTGTTGATAAAGCTTCATAAATGACACTATTCTCGTATATTCCTTGTGACTCAGACAAGCTCTATTTTACACTCTCTATATATTTCATGACATCTCTTTAACGTCTGACGTTGGAAAGCAAAGGTCTTATACCTATGAGCTCTCTTATAAAACTAATCGTCTCCTATCGTTCGCCTGTTCAGCACCTAAACAAAGCCCAGACTTTGGAACAGATACAGAACACAATCCGTCTGCATTTTATTACACTGGTATTTATCACACTAAAACTTTCGAGAAGTAGATTACGCATTACATGCCTTGTTACTTGCCTTAAAAACCAAGCTGATGTGATTATGTTACACTTAATTTTGTGTACGTGGCATCTTAACCGACTACCTCAACCGTTGCATCAGCGAACCTATTTTTCCTACTTTTGAATTATATACCCATGGTCAACCCATTTCTCTTTCTTTGTGCACCTAAAAGGCAAAGAAAAAACAAAGGTTCCCCTATTTTCCTCTTCACCTGTTTCGCTTTTTTTTTTTTACTGCTGATTCTAACATGAGGAAAATATCATTACAGCATGATACGATCATTGCTTCTGCTCCAAGGTCAATTTCTTGTCAAATTAAATGTAAGAAAATTGTGTTATGTATCATAAATGAAATTACACTTCTTGAACAACGCGATGCCATACATGACATAGTTCTATTAAAAAAGAAAAGAAATAAAAACACTTGAAGAATCCAAAAAAAAAAAACCGGTTGAATAGAGCGGAATATGGAGTAATTATCAATTCAATAAAAATCACAGAAAAAGTGTTTCAGATTTTGAGATCACGGTAGATATACAGTGGACAAATTAGCCAGACTGATTATATATATATATATATATATATATATATATATATATTATATTACCCATCAAGTTAGTGCTCAAAGCCAAGAGATGAGAAATCTTTCACTAAGAGTTTTATGAATGATTCCAAAATGACGGATTAGTATTGGGAAAAGACGCTATGACATTACATCAGAGAAAAGCCCTGTATGTGTTTTAACGTGTCTCATGAAGGATTGTTAAAGAAAAATACAAATACATGGTGTCATAGGTACATCTTCGTTGTTTTTTTTTTTTTACAGTCATGCTTTAATTGGTAAATAGACATGAAGAGTTTCTTTTCATACATACTATGTCATTTTATCTGTCAAGAATTTAGGAAGTGAATACTAACTACACTTTCTTGTTTACTCCTACAATCATTCGCTTACTAAGGCTTTGCCCACTGAGTTTAAGTTTATACATGTTAACACACACACACACACACACACATATATATACTATGCATTACCTTATAACCCTGATTTTGATTTATGTACAGCATACTTGTCCTTGCCTGTGTTACACTATAAAGAAAAGTATTTGAGAGTGCGAAAGTTTTTTAAGTCTAGAATAGGTGTATATTTTGATGGACAACCTCAACTGAAAACTGCAAACCAATCTGAGTGTAATTGACTTTAAACTCCAATATCAAAATGACTTAACCACACCATAAAAAAGAGAATGTAAGGAACAAAGAGACAGCCGTACAATACATAACAATATGTATGTAAAAATAAACCCCTCAAAAACGTCCTGCAATTAAAGTTACATGTATCATATTTCAGTTAAAGCTCTATCATTTTCATTCAAATGTCACATCATAAGAAAGTCTGATTAATATCTTTCTTCTTCTTTTTTTGTGCAAGCATTCTTGGAATGCACAGTACGACTGAGTATGAGGAAGGGTCAATGTGAAATGCTGCAAAATGGAGCAAACATGTTATGTCAAACAGTGTACGCCCCATTTATTTTGTCTTTTCAGGGAAAACAGGGAAGGTTGTATTTCTGTCGTACTTTTTAAAAGATGTGAAATAAACCCGAAGCTTGAAACCTAAAACATGCATAATTCAAACCGAATATTTCCTGTATACTTGGTTTTAACAGTAAATAGAAATATATATATGCGTGTATAGATGAAGATAGAGGAAGATATAGAAAAAATTGCATAGAAAGATGTGTCTTGTTCCCATGAAAAACTAATATTGCTGCCGAATATTATTTTCAGATTTTGACGTGAGTGAATTTCCCAGACTCTAAACTTTCAAATGCTGAAAAATCCAAACATTCCTTGAAACAAAGATAACAGAAATTTTATAAATAAAACTTTCGTTTTGAGCATATATCTAGTACAGTATTTAGCATATTCCATGGTTTAATTTCTGATTTACGTACGGACACACACACACACACACACACACACGTGCGCACACACAAGCATATGTGTATATACACATAATTATGTGCATATACACTATTCTCATAATCATCATCACTATAATCATTAATTTAAATTAAAAGTCATAATAAATTGAAGTGAATAAGTATGACATATCACGGTGTGCGCTGAAGAGAATTTATTGATAAAGTTGTCTCTTGCTTTTCTTCGAGTAAATATCCTTTGCTCTTGATCATTATGATATACTGATGATGATGTTAGGAATTTTTGTTGACAAATTTAGATCAGAGGACCAGTGTGCTGGACATAAAACAAGGATTTGATGATCTGCATTTATCAACAGCTTTTTTATGCAATCATGAAAGGTGTGAGTTATCATTCAAGCAAGAATATCTTTCATTACATCCTCTGATTATGCTGATGTTCAAATATCAATGGCTCTTGTCACTGATGTTATGACTGTCAAAATTACGGACTATTACACATTTGGCAAGGTTATGAAGGTTGTTTTTTTTTTCTTCCAAATGATGTCACAACACATGGAATTCTGGAAAATCGTGATACTTTTTAAATAAAATTATATTCAGGTTACTATATCAAATATTTGATCATTTCAGACTTCATGAAATCCCACCTGCCTGCTTGGAGACCCTTCACAGATACATTAAAAAAGGTACATGCATGTAAAGAAATAATCTGTGCAAGGAAGTACAAGAGACTATTAAATTCAAATAAACTTTGGATGCATCAATTCGTACACTTCTTCACGCATTTGTCATCATCATTCTGTACATGCACGTGTGATTACATATTTCTTCATTCGAGTACATAGTTTTTTAATTGCTATATTTTTCAGTTGATCTTCATGTACCATGTGTTTATATATATATATATATATATATATATATATATATATATATACATATATATACATACATAGATACATATATACATACATATCTATATAATACACACATAATTATCTATATATTACCTACTTAAATCAGGTGAATATTTACATCAGCTTATTACGTTCAATTTTGTTGCATGTTTTATTTGTTGTTTTCGAAGCGGACTAATATGACTAAAATCCGTGTTCTTATGTTGAAATCTTTAAAGAACGCAAATTGATTTTAGAGTACGATGAATAGACTTCGATTTTCACATTTCCAGTGGTTTTGATAACAAATACGGTGTGGAGTTGATATTTGGCATACTTCTGCACTCATATCATATTCCGATTTCACTCTCTGCTACATTAAGTAACATTAAGGATCGAATTTAACGCACGCAATGATAAAAAAGGGTAATGGATACATACTTTATGATACAACTCGCTTTCCATGTAAAGGATATAGAGCTGACAGTAGGGTCATCGTAAATATCCGCGTGTCTTTTAATGCAGAAATCAAAAGTATTTGTCGTCTTTTGTTTTTCAATCTACGCTTTATTTCTCTGACAGTTTGCACCAGAGTATACTGCACATTCAGATTATACATACAGATGTACTTCTAACGTTATTCGCTACAATAGCCCCGAAACTGTCGTCACTTTTAGAAATATGCGACATGTTTGTCTCAGAAATCAATGTCAACTTTGGGTGGTGATACTGACGGGATTATCTACTAGCAAGTTGTAGCATTACTTGGAGGATGAAGATTTCTAGCAATTACATATCCTGAATTCCATTATTATAGTTGCCATCCCCTTGAAAGGAATAAGCTATTTCGGGTGGATAAATGGACATTTCCTAACGACTATTTATTCCTCCTACTGTTATTTTCAGTTACAGTTACAACTCTTATAGAAAGTGTACACAACAGATATCTTTATGTGCCATTCACCCGTTATAATTAGCAATGTAATTTGCATTTAACGGCGCACGTGGCACATGTAACCCGCTAACTCATGTACATCACTTCCTAGACAAAGGAAATATACTGTTAAAGAGGCCACCTTGTAACACTGGTAATAAAATGGCTCTTTTTCGCGAATCCTTTTAGCTGCCGTTTTAGAAACGCCCCAGACATACAGCTTATTGTACGATGAAAACCACAGACAGCCAAAATATGTGGGATCATTATTTATGTTGCATGCCTGCCTGTCTACTTCCCTATATAGTGTATAGAATAATAGAGCTTTTAAAGCCAGACAGTTTTTTTTTTTCTCGCTCTCTTCCCCCTGCCGTTAAATTGTACTCAAGCACACATTTCGTTTACAGCAGCCAATAGAACCATGGCTTCATGAGCAGACACAAAGGTATACAAAAGGGGAAAAAGAAGGAAGGCTGTAAACCCGACCTTTCAGCAATTTACGTATACCCGCTGTTTTCTAGAAACACGCACCCCCGGATAGATATGTCAACGGTACCCTAAGGCCGGTTAGTATCCCTCCGCGTGGCAGTGCAGACTTCTAAATGGCGATCGTTGATTGGTCAGTTGATTGGCCGTATCACTAACTCACAAAATTAGCGAGAATTTCGAAACTTTGCAAGTAGTCCTTTGATTTATCGACCAGTCACTGGAATATTAAATGGATAAAGCAGCATTCAAATCACCTCCAGGGAAAATATATAAAAAATTGTAACTAAAAAATGTTTAATCGCATGTGTTACTCTAAAGGAGACCTTGGCGTTCCTTTACCAAGGTTAGACTTGTGAATGCCCATACAAATCAATGTGTAATGAGTCATAACTTGAATGCGCCATCAATACATTAAGCACATTCTGTTGTGTGCGAAAGTTGATGGAGGGCGTAACCTTTGTTCTATTTTTCTTTCCTTGTTTTTTAAGCAAGACTTATGCAATATTATTTTTTTTACCTACACTGTTAT
Source organism: Diadema setosum (assembly GCF_964275005.1). NCBI lineage: Eukaryota > Metazoa > Echinodermata > Echinoidea > Diadematoida > Diadematidae > Diadema > Diadema setosum. Next base: position 23,417,722 of record NC_092690.1, on the reverse strand, counting down.
AGATATTGTTCATTAATAAATATGTATGTGTCCCTTTTTGTTCCGTTTCATGTTGATTCTTTCTTGCATGTTCTTTCTTCCAATTTACATTGGAGTTTGTTTCAATTGTTATTCACACCCAGCATTTGAATACTTTCGAGATCCTGATGTACATGTATAGATGAAAGCAAATTCTACTTCCCCTTGCCCATCACAACCTACGCTGACAATATACCCGCCAGAAGGAAAAAAATGAAAACAAAAAATACAACTATGTTGATTAGTTTTCGTTCTCTTATAAACTGTAGGTCTATGATCAGCTGTCGTAATAAGATCGTCTGCAATTGAAAAAAAATGAACTTTTTACTAATGACCTTTTGTCCTTGAACGAATATGCTACGCGCTTTAAATTAACGTTTTCTTTCCATTTCCAGTTGTCTGTCAAAAGTTTCAAGGCTATGTCCACTACTTAATACTTGTATAGTAATGGAAAGCCGTGCTTTATTTACATTTTTGAAGTCATCTGTCATATTGAGAATGCTTGATTATATCTTTTTAAAAAGATTCACTAAAAACGTACCTCCTTATATTCTTAAGTGGATATGCCTCCACATACACACACACGTCATATATATATATATATATAATTGCGAATAGCTGCATAATATAAAAATAAATAGAAAAAAATATGAATGGAAATGTATGAATTCATATGTACATATACATATATATATATATATATATATACACATTATTCGCGATTTGGTGTTTTTAAGATAAGATTTTTGCGAGTGGGTGTGTGTGTTTGTACAAACAGAGTATTTCCATCGAGTATTATCCATCTTATTTAGCTTTTATCTGAATTTACAGACATATGAGAGTCGCGACAGCCATACACATCGACAAAATGAAGCCCGTAAGATAAGAGGCCATTGGAGGTTATTTTCCATCAGCACGGAGTGCAAGCACGGGGAACTGCTGGCGGTGAATCATGGTGCTTACGCTGCTCGGTCCGAGACCGTAGACAGCAGTATAGTCACGTCGAACGCGGCATGTTTTTGGCACTGCCGTCCAGCCCAGCCCCCGCATGATTCTGCTGGAGTACCGATAGTCATGTCTCCGTCTTGGTCGGGTTCTTCTCGCTGACTTGAATTTCTTAATAATTGGTAAATCAAGAGTGGGTTATCATTCACATTATCACTGCTTTAGAGATGCGGTTACAGTTGATGCTTCTTCACTGATTACGAGCAGTACAAATTTAGTTTAACATAACATAAAGAGTGGTACTATGCACGTCCCGTCAACACATACTTACAAGAACATCTTTTGCAATTTGTTTTCTTGTTGTCATGACTGAAGATTTTACTCCTAAATTCAACTTACATAACGAACTTACACGTATAACCAAAATATATTTATACATACAAATTCTGTGTCTAAATGCTTATATACCTGTTCAGAATTTTGCAAGGGAATCTTCACTACAACCGCCTATATACGATAGTCACATTATCTGACGATGTTTTCCACAAGGTGGCATTTTCGACGTATGGTTTGCATCGGAAATAGCCATGACCGCATCATTCATTTTTCTTTTCTTTTTTTTTTAAGAATTTTACTCCTATAAACTATTAAAGTTATATGAAACTGAAAACTGCATTTTGACAAGTACTCATAAACAAAAGCCCCAAGACCAGCAACAGAGGCAACACGAATGAGGTAATTGTGTAACTTCACATAAACATACTATTAGTAACCACATTTCCCCTGGATAACATTGCGTTATCGGAGTTTTTATCGAGAAATTCCTCTGGTTTTAGGATAATACACTTAAGTTCAGTTCAGTTCAGTTCAGTTCAAATTTATTTAATTTTTTTTCCACAATGAAATAATATATAAAAATATAAGTCTCACTTCAGTGTGGTTGCCTCCTCTTCAACCAACATTACAATAATCATATCAAACTGCTATTTTAACCAATTTTATCGGGGATAAATCACTCTTTTGGGGGTGGTTCCGCCTTTGACGATATGAAAAAAAGCCAACAGCTTCGATAGTCAGATAGTAATCTAATAAAACTGCCAGTCACATCATACTTCACGGAAGGACAGTTTTCTATTAACTACAAACAGTAACAAGAAAACGATGAAGTTCACCTAAAATAACTGGTATCAAAACTTACTCCTTTCACTCTTTTAATCACTGATAACGGAATATATATATATATATATATATATATATATATATAAAACTACATAGTAAAAAAAGGGAAATTCTGATTGACAAAATGACGACTATACATTGTTCAACACTTCTACAGGTGACATCTTGTTAGCAGAAAAGAAGACCTATTGGGTTTATCTCAGAACATAACCCTCCTCTACTGCAATCGAAAAAATGAGACTTTGATGGATCACTTCCAATGATTTTGGGATTAATAATCAGTTTTTCGGAATTCTGTTGATAGCACATCATAAAAATCACATCAAATCTGTTGATCGAGTTCCCTTACTTGAAACAAGTTCCTAAAAGTCACGACGAGATTTTGCGTGCGGTTTTCGGGTCAAAGTGTGCCAGATTGTAACCATTGTTCATCGATCTCTACAGTGACAACTGGAAGATTTGCAATTGACGCTGGTTTCCATATGACTAAAATCCTCTCAATTGAAAATGTACGTCTTCAGAATTCAGCTTGAGCGAAGTCCTAAATATAATTCCTTGGGTCATATCGCGATAAACGTCATAGTCTGACGTTTACTGTCAAAACTTCAGTGACCGCAGTTGGATACGCTTCAAACGTTTTCGAAGATTTCAAAGAATCACCTACGAAAGTGCTGTTATGAAAGTTTGAAATTTCAGATGGCGAATGCTGACCGCTATTCATTTTTTTTTCCTCTGGCGCCAGCAGATAATTGGCAAATTTCAGCCTGTACATTCGTAAAAGTGTCATATGTTCAATTGAAGGTGAAATCATATCTTAAAATTTGTAATAGATTACATTTTCAGCAGGCTAAAGCATATGCACATACGCAGCATGAGAAAGAGCGCTCACCAATATCCATGAAGAGAAAAAAAAAACACAATGGAACAGACTCTAAAGCGATAAACTGGTTGGTATGATCATGGAAGATGCAATTCAATTGTTAAATCATACCTTATTATACTTCAGATAGACTCTTATTCATATACTTCAGATGGAATCATCAATGCTGCTTTATACGCAAATCGAAAGAAGTGCTGATTTTCAACTGTAATGGCGGTTCACGGTATTCGCAGTGATACTGATGTGAAACTCGAGAATTGCTATACTTTTACAAGAGGCAATAGGATCCCATTATACTTACAGGATCCAAGAAAACACGGATAAAAATAGTGTATCTTCTTTTTTATCATCGAGTAGCAACGGAAGAGTTATGAAAAATTTAGATCCTTGCGTAAGGTGTGATTTCTTCAATAATTGCATAACTTTGATAGTTGATGTTACGCAGACTAACACAAGTTCATCAAATTCAGAAATTTTACAAAAGTATCTACACGTCTAAACATTAGGTGTCATCCATTTTGATGAAATTTCTGAATAACCATTTTACATTCAAAACTATAAGAAACAAATGAAGCATGTCTGCCTGCAATTTCTAATGTTTCTTTCGTTTGTCTTGTTGTTACCATTTGGTAAAAATTTACGATTTTTCATTCACTGTATCTATCAGAACACTTTCATACGATAGGCTTCTCCTTCCATCAATTCACAATGCATTAACCAATGGTCAGGAGTAAAGTCTCTAACAGCTGGTCTTTATGTCGCAAGAAAGAAATATTATTTTCTTTGACATATTTAACTGCTATTTTCAGACGTTAGCCAATTTCTCATTTTTCTCCAAAGATATCAACAGCGTGTTGTAACATATTACCATCACTGTTGCATTTTTTTTTCTTGTTGTACCACCCTTTTTCTATATGGCATATGATTTCTCAACTTTATCAAAAACATAGTCAATGTTCAAAATTCACATAGTGCATGTGCAATTCTAACAATTGGCAATGCTTTATATTTTTGACAAAAACTGACTTCACATAATAGTTCACTGATTACCAGTGTGTTAGAGTATTCTATTACGTTAAAATTACGAAACTGTTTCTGTAAATTGGCATCTCAAGATTTATGTAAGATAGTGACAACCTTTATACAACTTAAAGGGGAAGGCTAGTAACTGATCAGTGGGAATCAGTGGAAATGCTGGGAGATGATTGTGGCAATCCTTATGGGATTCATTCAAGAGTTCATTGTATATCTATTGTTGTGTGAAAATGATTTGCTTCAGAACGGTCTCATATTCAAGTAATGTGCAGATTAATGCTCCGTCACTGACCAGGGACGCTAACCTGGAAGCATTAAACTGCACATTACTTGAATATGAGACCATTCTGAAGCAAATCATTTTCACACAACAATAGATATACAATGAACTCTTAAATGAATCCCATAAGGATTGCCACAATCATCTCCCAGCATTTCCACTGATTCCCACTGATCAGTTACTAGCCTTCCCCTTTAAAAAGTAGCGGAGATCCCGTGCAATTTAGGATTTATGTCACCGAGCAGTTTTGATGTAAATGAGGCTTTAATTAATCAGAAATTACAGAATCTGCACAGGCATTTGAAACACAATCACGACGGATGTCTAAACTCGACGTTTTTTTTTTTTTTCTATTAGCTGTTAGCAATTAACCCTATCAAAACATGCTTCAGTTAACTGGAATAACAATGATGGAATATTTCATAACTATAATTCTGAATTCATCTTTCGCACCACGTTATCGAAATTGAGTTTGGAATCTTTCCGTAAACTGCATGACAAAACAGTAAATGGAAATATAAATGAAATCGTGACTTCTTATTCGAAGAACACAGGGAAGATTTTCTCCATGCTGCAAATTCTTTCAAAATAAGTATTTCCTTCAGGGCCACTTAGGTAGCCTAAATTTATTCCTCCCTGTTCCTAACAATTTCGGCCATAAATCATTTCTCAAAGGTAACAGAATAGGGCAATGATATAAGTACATACTGAGTGGACAATTCTTAAACACTGCGATGGACTGCACTTTTTTGTGTGGACTTAAATAGTATTACCATATCGAACCTGCACTACACATCAATGCATATCATTATTATTAGTAGTAGAATCTTTTTTTTTTTAAATATATCAAATGAAGGTGCATGTATGACATTGCATTTGACATAACTTGCGTAGGTTATAAAGACATTGCAAAACAGTTAACAACACAAATAACCTGTATTGATATAGAATTGTTTCTTGTTCCATGTGTTCGAGAAACGTATAATCAAACATGTTTTCCTGTTTGCGATATTTTTTTTTTATATAATTCTCCTAGAATTCGTTTCTCAGAGCTGAAAAAAAAAATCCCTCAGATTACAATGCATCATTTTTACGAGCATTATGAAACTGTAATGGGGTAATCCATTCCAGTGTCTACTTTAAGTTGCGTCAATTAGCTATAATATCCTTACTAAGAAAAATTTCCATGGATCAATAATGTCTTCAAATTTAAATAGTATTATGACACTTCTTTATGACACGTTAATCATCAACTCCTCACCAGAAATTCATTCTTTTGGCTATTTTCTTTATGACAACTGCATGGTACCTACCGTGATTTGTCCTTCCTGTTAGATGCACCCCTAAAAGTTAACATGTTTATCGATGGAAGACCCACCTACTACAAAATTAAGAAAAGGTTGAGGCAAGCGAGGGGAAAACAATTTAGATTTCGTTTTCAAGAAGAAGAAGAAAATGCATTTTTTGAAAGGCTTTCCTTCACAAGAACCAACACTTGTGTCACCTTCCTTTTCTTTATGTTGGGTAGGTTTGAGTCTATAGAGCATTACGGAAGGAATTTTTTTAGTTATTCATGTGGTTTCTTTATTTGTCCTATGCTGCCTTTCCCTCCTCCCAGAATAATTCCGTACACTTTCATTTCATTTTTAACGACGTCTCGAGCATTATAGTAATGCCGTTTGCTTCATTTAAACGTTCCAAATGTTACACCCAAGAAACAAACCACAACAAAATATCAATATCGCGTTCCAAAAGCTCATTTTGTTTATCTTTTATTTCTTCGAGTGCATTTTGGAATGACAAAAAAAAAAAGGAAATTTATCCCTCTTTATGCCGAAAACATAAAACAGTCACAAGAATACTAACTTCCCTTGCTACAATCTCACAAAAAAAGAACAAGATCTTGTGATTCATCTTCGAAATCTTTTCACTCAGTTATGTGCTCACGGAATTTTTGTGAAGAGAATGCGAACTTACGAAGCATTTTATGAAGAACACGACAACTTAGGAAGCATTTTATGAATAAAATTTCTGTTCATGTCCTCTGAGCATGACAAATATTATTTTTTGTTTCTCCGTATTTTGCTCTTTATTACTTATGCTGTGAAAGTTCAGTCCTTCATTACAATATCCATAGATTCATGGCAAATGTGCCAGTCATTACAGACTATGCTAACATACATATCTCAATACCGCTGCCAGCAAAAGTTTTAAAATGGGCTCACGTGGATGTTTTATGGAAGGAAAACAGCGCAAGCTTCTATCTATAGATTATATTCTCGTCAGCATATAAAATGAAAGTGATAATGATGTCGGAAGGTTACTACAGCGTTGTGAAATACAATAAGAGCAAGCGTCTCATTCGAAAGTGGAGTGTCTTGTTAAATATATTTCAGCGCTCGACGTAATCCTCCGTCCCCATAAAATTACAGTTTTCATTCTTGTCTTGCGTTGGAAAAGAGGAAATATAAATGATCCACCTTTAAAGAAACGTGCACATTATTGTAGCGATCAGCAAAAGCATGACATTTTCCTGGAAACATTTGAGAAAATTTGACGCACTGGTGTCAAAAACGTGCGAATTTCTGGTAACTCGCACATCTGAAATTTAAAAAAGGCAACCAAAAATGAATACAAGTTTGATCAACTTCTAGAAATTTTCACCGTTTATCTGTGTGCAATTTTCAAACACTGTCGTATTGAAAACATTTTAAGAAAGCATGTTTACACTTATGTTTGTAGTTTCACTGGCTGTCTATTTGCAGTTTTAAAGATCTATTTTGCATCCGTCTGTATTTCTTTTTCTTTACTGTCAGGTTTATTTGTAATTATGAAGTGAAAAGTGTTGTGAACAGTGATACAAATAGTTTGTTCAGAGACGAAAGATATCACATTTTGTGAGCTACAATTTCTCTTAACAATATAATTCTTGAATATCGATTTCTCACGGGAATCACTTTGTTGTTTTATAGGTACTAGTCTGTGTTTATTCTCTATTCATTTTTGTCTAGCTTTACAGAATTCACTATAACGTGCATATTAAGTAGGAACAATTTTCTGGATGCAGAGGAGATGAAACTTAAGCCTAACACGTTTGACATCTTGAAACTGATGAACACTGCATAAAAGACAGAAATTGGCAGGGGTTTGAATGTACATACACACGAACAGTTGCACCTTTGATAGCCGTGAGTTAATTAAGGCGCTTTATCGCCATGTGGTAAGACATTGGTCCACGTAATTGTCAGATCATACAATTTGAATAGGGAAATGATAACCACTGGTTAGATGTAGCCATAGCCTGGTAACAAAGCGGAGTCCATGAAGGTTTGCATGAACCAGCGCCATCTACGATGAGCTTGAGCGGAAGTGGCTCGCAAGCTCATCACATTGGCACAGAGGAAGTGACCTTTGAACGGGCTGCGACGCCATGTCTGCACACATTACATGTATATACCTCGTACACAGCTCGCCTATGATACAGGAGTGATGTGTCTGCTGTCTGTATCATTAGGATGATAGCATTCTGTGGTTTATTAAGTTGTCAAAATTCACTCCTCCTTGACTCACACGATGTTTCACTGCTTGAAGAATTTCCCTGTGCATGTCATTCCCTGCCTAGGTGCTGTCTCCAGTGTAATCCATCAGTATCGGTTATTCTTTAAAAAAAAATGAAATAAATTTGTTGACTTCGAAATTAACGTCCCTTCTACAACCTTCTAAGGAGAACTTAATACATCCTTTATTCGGCAGTGCTTGGCTAATTTCTGTTTCTTTGTGCCTTCATGCTTGTTGTGTTTGTTTTTTAAATAGTTTTTTTTAAGCAGTTTCCATTGTCAAGACAGAATGAGGGCAATCAAGAAGCATTATAGTTAATACAAAATATCTCATTTTGACATATTCTACTTCAAAGGAGATATATTAAAAATTGTTAGGAAAAACTGCATCCAAACGAGCTGAAAAATACAACAAATAAAATTGCTGGTAATGTTAAACTGGGAATAATACAACAGTCAACATAGAGTATATCCACCCAGGTAATCATATTATTCGTGGTCCTTGCACTGTAAGGAGACACGTTTTAAAGTAAAAGAAAAAAAAAAGAAATGTGCGGTAATGTTTTAAAATCAGACCTTTCGATAGAAATGGCATGCCAAAAACAGGGTTTTTTATGTCACACAATGTCTACCAACTATTTCCTTTGTGTGAGGATTGAAGAAATATTTACTTTGTTTGTAGACTTTGTTTGTATTTTATTTTCTTCACATTTCAATCAGGAAGAGTGATCACTACGTATGTCTGCAAAGAAATATTATGTTACCCATACTGAGAAAAAAAAAATGAAACATGTCATCTGTTTTAAGCATTCTTGACAATGCATACCGACGACACAAAAATCACTTTATTTATTCTTGTTTCTATTGCAAAGTGTACATTGTTTTCCTGATATAGAATTATCTGTATGTATATTGTCTTATATTTCATGATCTGTATTTTTCTTTTTTTTTTTCATTTCTCAATAACATGACTTGACAAGTGCATGCTTTGTACTATGTATTACTTTTTCTGATGCAAACAGAATTGAATTGAATGGAATTGGATTGAAGTCCTTAGTAAACGTTGATGGATCAATCAGTATTGCCTGCTTTTGCTGCTGAATTTTATGCCAGGAAGACTACCTTGACTTTGAGCAAGACTTGAAACATGTGAATATATGTATTCACGCTAAGACAGATATAAAATTGATAACATGTACTGTGTAATCATATTATGTATGCCAATTGAGGGAGAGAGGGATATACAATAGTATAGTGAAAAAGAGATATAACAAACTCTACGTTGAGTCATGTGATCATACCAATGGACCTCATTTCTTGAAAAAGATGATAATAATAATAATAATGATGATGATAATAATAACAATAGAATAATAATAATAATTATAATAATGATAATGATAATAATGTTAATGTTGGGTTTATATCAACTGGAAGGACAAGACTTTAGTATAAACTTGCCGAATTGATGATCAAAAATTTACAACCGACACTGTACAATCTGTGGTTTATCATTTAAGTAGGGGTCAGACAACAATATTAGGGTTGATAAATTCCGGAAGCGTAAAATCGGGGGTGGGGTGGTGTTTCATTAGAATTTGATTGCCATTGCTTTTTGAAGTTCAGCGGCGTTGTAAATTCGTTGTAGATATTATCAAGTGAAGAGCTGGATTCCAAAAGGTGATAAATCCCTTTCCATGAAAACAAATTTATTGATGTCAATTAACTTGTCACCAGTATCAATAACCAAGGGGTATGATTATGTACCCCAATGCAGACAAGAAAAATATTTAAAAATCGTGTGCAAAATTCAGAATGTCCCTAAGCTCGTTTCAGAACGAAAAACTTAAACTTACACAATTAGTTATAAACGAAAGAGATTTCAGCCCGAGAGTAATCGAACACTCCATCTAATTGTGTCATCTTTTTACGCATTTGTTTCTGTAACTTTTTCAGGAATGAAATTTTACAAAGAAAATACGTGCACAAATCTGACGGTATATCTTATTTTTCATTTTTGTCATACAAATTAGTACAATATAGTACAGGCTTATAATGCAGGCTTATTGAGGAGCAATATACATTGTATCTTTTTACTATCTGATAGCTTTGAGTTGATTGGCAAAAAAAAAAAAAAGAAGAAGAAGCAAAGCTTTAAAGCGTGACAACCCTGGAAAGATTATATAATCTAATTACTTTCGTAATACATAAGGTGAAAGTGTATGTGCATGAGGGGCTGGGGATGGGGAAGGGGTGGTGCTTAGTCCCTTACATGTGTTTCTTAGCCTTCATATAAAGGTTTATGCATGAAATATAAAGAACATAATAATGTACATTTTACTCAATACAATATGAAATCAAACAAATGTTTAATTTGTTACATACTGACTTAATAACATTTCTTTCATACTTATTCCTAAAGGGAGTGAAGAGGTATATCTGTTTGAGAGAATTCGGTAATTAGTTCCACATAAATTATGAGGTCAATGACGTCTAAGAACTTCGTATGCTAATAATGGCCTTGGTGGGTATATTGTTACATGCACGTGATAAATATAAACGCCAGATGCCATTCCATGAAAGGGAACTAAAGCACACTGAGTGAAGCATTTCAAAATTGTAAATGCTGGTATCATTGGCGAATTTTATTTACATGAAGGAGAAAATGGGGGAAGAGTTAACAATATACATAATGATATAATATATATCAATAACTCGAAGAAGAGAACGACATGGAACCCCGCAATTTCATGTGAGATATTTGAGATTTTACATCATCAATAGAAATACATTGTTGTCAATTTGAGAAGAAGCTTTCAATCCATGACAGAACTATTTCTCGCAACTATGGAATTCATCGTGGAGTAAATTATGGGTGATAGGGTAGAAAATTTTACGGAAAGTCATAAATAACGAAATTATGTGACTTTTCTAATTAAAGAGAGTTTGTAATCATATCTACTGATAGGTTAGTTACTGCAAAAATTGGTAGAATTTTCTTTTCCCGAAAGCCAAATTGAGCGTGATTGATAATTTCATAAAAAAACAATGTTTTATGTACAAAATTTAATCAATATTTTTATATACATGGTAAAAGAGAAATTTCATTTTTGTGGGCTCATTTTTTTCTCTCTTATAAAATGGAATCACTTTTTGTGCTTTAAATGGATTAGGACAGTATCCCTTAGAAAGTGATCAGTTGGAGATAATGTTCTAGTGGCCAAACTTTATTACGATTATTTTCTTTATAAGATCAATACTAATTCCATCATATCCTCTTCCATCATATTATCCTCTAGCACTAATGAACTTTAATGTTTTGACTATTTCAAATATTTCGCGTTAGTCTGGTAGCATTACACGAATGGTATTTTGATTGGGTTCGAAGAGCTACTATGTAAAATGGTTATGATGAAAAGGTACTTTGGAAGCCATTTCCGGGCAAATGTTTGCAAAGGAAGAAGAAGAAGAAGTAAAAACTTGTTCAATTTGGACAGGGTTAGTAATGTCTGTATCAATAACATAAGGATTTTATGTTTCACACCTTAATTCATTTTTACTCATTTTATTTATACTACTTCATGTGGCTTTTTAAATTTACTTTCGCATGTTCTAATTCCTCAGAATAAAAGCTTTTTGAATGTTTGGATAATGTCGTTTATATCATTTTGATACTTCTTATACTTATCAAAATTTTGTTCAGATGATAAGAAATATATGATTTATAAAGTGTATTTCAGTTTTTCTAGGATGTAAATCCATAGAGTGATTCAGGGATTTATTATTACATATTAATGTTGCTTGCCTTGGACGTGTCGTACATTTCAATCATGTAATCAAACTAATCCATCATGTTCATAAACTTTATTGACATTATTTTCTTCTAAAAATACAATGCAAATCTTTATTGACTAAATCTTAGAAACAGTACTTATTCAATTCAATTTGTTTTATTTCACATGCTAAAAACAAATATAAAAAACACAAGTAAACAGATATAACATTTAAATTATGTAATGCTCTTTTCTATTTAAATTAAAACATTTAAATGTTCTTTTCTGTATAATTTATCATTAGTTTCTCTACCAACTTTTGCTTGTAAAAAATGAAAAGAAATGGAAAACAAAACTATTATTGTCATTATCAAAAAAATGAGTAGATAATCAACTATTATTGCAGACATGGTTATTATTGTTAGTACGTTGATACTTAAGTAAGCGTATGAACATAACAAATTGAAAATGTATACATAATTTCATTATGAATAATTTGATTCGAAATTGCACGATGGGAAGGTACATTGTGAAGAATATGATACGTAAATATCAAAGTCACAGTTACGCAAATATAACTTATTTTATTGTGACATTCCTTCTATTTAAACCCCATCAAAATTTTCAAGAAAGTTAATGGCAGTGTTCCTTTGGGGTGTGTATGTTTCTACTTTTATGTCTTTCCAAATTCATTATCAGTTTCTGTATAAAAACTCTTTTGGAATATGCAAAATATCTCGACAAATGCTTTTGGAAAAATACGGCATCCCTAAACTGAAATTGTAATTTCTTTATTTATATTTCCTTTTTTTAACGTTCCATATCTCTCTGTGCTATTCATAAATGAATTTCTTACATCAACTTTTCCAATCTGATTCTTTTTAAAAAGTGTATCATACCACATGAACTAAATCAAAACGCCATTTATTGCTGTCACCGTATATCCACTCGAAATGAGCTTATATTCGCGTCGATATACCTGTCAAATGCACATCATTTGAACAATATCATGAACAAAACCAAGTGAACGTATAAAGGTATTTATTGGCATTTTGCACATTTCATATTGACCACATCCCTTGAGGATTATAAAGGCTCTCGTCATAAAAACTTACTAAGGAAATGAAAATCACTCCTTGCAATGTTTTCTTCGTGCTAAGAGTACTCGGGGAAAAGACACGGCATTTACCAGTACCTTAAGAACATGCTATCTAAGAGGTTTTGTCCACCCCGCGGCAATAGTAACTAGTAGTATCTGGTCACCATTGCCGAGTGTTCAGAAATAACGTGCTTCATAATCACATGATTGCTGTTTAAACATGTTCCTTTTAAATTAAAAACGTTGCGATATAGTGCTCAAATTCATGCCAATCCTCCCTACAGCATGATGGTTCCACCGGGGCATATTTTACATGTATAACTTGTGTCTTGATATCAGATAATAGATTTACATAATAACAATGCATGGTAAAATAATTATGTTCATTCACACTTGAAACATTATAGGCCAGCTACAAAGATGTTTAAATCTTCACACTTGAAACATAGGCCTGATACAAGGAAATTTTAATCAACCATCGCGGAACACTTACTATTTAGTTCTGTTATCTTTTAATTAAGAGAGGATCATTAGTTCGAGACATTAAGAAAGCATTGCACGAAATGATATCCTGTTCTAGCTCTTCAACATCACAGTCCAATCAGTATCAGCTTTTCTTTTTATTTTTATTTTTGATATAATTGATACTATTTTCTACTGTGATCGTATTACACTCTATATTTTGCAAGACACAAACTTTTTAGAGAAACTTGTCCGCCCCCCCCCCCAAACAAATGTCACATGATCATTTCAGTAATAAAAGAAAAAAAATATTAAAACATTAAAGAAAACGAACTACACTTGACAAGACATTTCCCGACAGCTGATTGAATTTTTCCTCATAAGAACGCCATTCATCGATCAAACGAAGGTAACATATTTTCTTTAGACAGGCGATTTTCACACGGAATGTTATGGGTTCTTAGAAATGGCTGTAAATATGTTTTCCACACCGACTTCGGATGTGGTTTATTTAGCTAGCCTGGTACAATATTTCATAAGAATGAAGTCAGAACGTCTTGAGAGGCAACCCACTGTAAGCATGTAAGGTAAAATGCACTTTAACTGTTGACTGTGGAAACTCATAATTGAATTTATAACCACAACTGGGATGTGGGCCAGAAGTCGAGTGCGAACCAAGGATGACGTGTCGAATAAAACGTCGAATAACATCAAAAGCTGATCATATAAGATACCTTTAACATGGCAGATATTTCGGTAATTCAGGAAGGCATTTTGTTCATCTCAAAGAGACTCACCATAGAATGATGTGGGCACATTCAAATAACAAAATGTTCAAGAACAAAGTCAATTTATTAGATCACTTGGAATCACTTAACCACTTTGTGTCTTATTCTTGTGTGGGCTGTTCACTATGATCTAGAAGTCAATCATTAGCAAGGGTTCAGCAGAATGCCATCATTCGAAAAAATATGATTTTTTTTTTCTGGTTCTTGACTTAAAAGGAAATTTGTAAAGCAAAAACGGTTGATATCAGACTTTAAAAATTAAGCCTGGAATTAGGTGGAACTTTATCACAGACTGTTACTAGATTCTAGCCGAAAGTCAACGGCGCACCGACAGTCAAGCCAAGGGGTACTCCCGGGCTAGCGAGCAGTCGAGCCACCTATACATGCACAGGTTCATCCGCAAAAGTTTATGCTGCAGCATACACAAGAGATACAGATACACTCTGAAAGTACTTAAGAATTTGCCCATCGCCGAGTTGAAAGCCAAAGTACCTCCTTGACGTTAAGTTGCCCAAAGTACTGGTGTTCCCTCCGATAATCATCGACCGAGAGTTCTTTTTCTCGACCGAGTTATTTTTCTACAATAGAACAAGACTGATCAATCTACGTAGTCGGGTATGGGTTTCAGCAATGGGCTGCAACATTGTATCCAAACATGAACACCGACTAAATTGTATAAAATTCCCAATGAATAAGTGTGAAGCGGGAGTTGTAGAATTTGGAGTAGATCTTTTTATGCTTTGCCTCAAATCTACTCTTTGTTATGCCATTTAACTCTGTGTAGCCTATAACTGCTGCCTGCATGCCCGACTTGCGTCTTGGTCGGACAGTGCAAGAACGCCGCGCCTGAGCATAAGGCGAGAGGACCGGGAGGTGCAGCCCAATACAGCCTGGATTCAGAGGGATTAGGGTTGAAATCGGCCCGATACAGACGTATTCAGAAGGATTGGGGGTGAAATCGGTTGCTTGTTGTGGTGAGCGACCCGATGTCAACTGCAGCAGTGCTGCGTATACTCTGTGTGCTTGTTTCCCGTAGCAAGGGGGCCAACGGGGCGAGAGTCTTCCGAGACCCCGTGACAGTACAAACTGTGGAAACCTATCCAGCGGGTAGGAAACATTTCCGTCAGATATTTACAGAAAATTGCTTGAGATAAACCTTTCCTTTACACTTCAAAAGTCACGCTGATTACATTTGGTAAGATGAGATTAGGAAACGATTCCGTCTAATGAATAAATGGTACATTGCATTCGGGTTTGTCCACGCAATAAGCTATTAGCATTTGCAGTTACCGAATTTAGCATGCTATAGGAATGAGGCTCAGGTCTGTTTGGATACATCGAGGTTTCAAAATAAGGTAAAATTCTGTTTCACAGAATTTTGGTCTAAATTGACATGTTGTGAATTATATTAACTCTATACCTTTAACCATAATGGATAGTTAGTTCTCTGAAAATCAGCATCACTAATAATGACCACAATCCCGGGGAAAAAAATAACCTCCGTGACTACACGCACTGTGATGTACGAGTTTAACATGCAAAACTACCTACGTTGTAATTTCCCGAAAAATGTAGTATTGTAGGTTCATAATAGTTGTTTTTTTCTGCTTTCATTTTCTCCTTATCCCAGACTGAAATACTGCCCCATAGGTACGTGAACAACGCGGCAAATATTCCGGCGATGCACGCAAGTTCAGTGCAGCAAGCACGCACACAGCGCGCCTGTCCGCTCTTTCCCGCACAAAGAATAGGCTGGGTACCCCGAAAGTCGTCGCCAACGAAAAGTGCACGGTGCACTGCTCTCTGTCCCGCTATCGAGCACGCGGATCGCTACACTCTGCACAATCCATGCAAGCCGACAGCTCCCCGTGAATGTTATTCGTCTATCCGCACACTGCAGAATAGAATGCAGCAGCAAAGAACAACGCAGTTGTGAGTGTAACGTATTTTGAAGTACAATGCCGCCCCGAAGTCCGGGGAAGGATAATCGAGAGTGCCGCTGATATGCCCGCGGTTTTGCTATGATTGATTATACTGTCGATTGCGCATGACAATGCTGAAAGAAAAAGGTTTCATTCTTATTTTCTCCAAAAAAGCAACTGCCGCAGAAGTTAAGATAGGGCTACAAATAAATGAACGCACAGCCAATGAACATTACTTTGCATACATAGGGCCAACATAACCGTAGTGAACTGACACATGGAAAAAGCAAAAAGAAATGTTTGTATACTGTAACCGTAAGTTTCAAGTCTTAAATAAAGAAGATATGCTTGTATTTTCTCCTCTTCAGTTTAAACAGTTACCTTTTCATTGAACGGGAATTACGACAAAAGAAAATAATGTGGGAAATAAAATCTGTCCTTTTTTTCCCTGCTTATAGAGAGATTTACAAGACATGATTGGTATAACTTTATCTATATAAACCATACATGTTCATTATATTTAGAGGGTTCAAGAAAGTGATGCACGACACAAACACAACACAATGTTAAAACGAATAATAAAATGCACTATTACATGTGTTTATTAAAGATCAGGTACACAGAAGAATTATCAAGTTACTGAATTGAGAGAATTTCATTCGCAGCTGACATAATGAATCATTTCAAAGAGTTTTGACGGATTATTAAGTTAAATGTTTTATAATCCACGGTTACTAATAATGCGGACTGAAACATATAAATATATAAACATATTGATATATAAATATACAAATATATAAACATATAAATAAATGAATACAAAACTATATGAATATATAAACATATTAATATATACACTGTGATAAAACATTCTGGGCTCCTCATTGTTAGTTCCTCTTATACAGCAGTTGCTCACGAGTTACACAATTACGCTTTCTCATTGGGGTTCTCTACCTGATAAACAAAATATTGCAAAATACAAATGCATTCTCGAAATATGCATACTTATAGATAACCCAAATGCACATGCACACATACACAGATACATGCATTATGTGAATATCTGATTGTGTAACTTTATTTGTATGTCTTACGTATAAATATATATATATATATATATATATATATATATACATAATCATACACACATACAGTGTGAACCAGCCTACTTTTTTGTATTCACACATACACACGATGTCCAAATTTCCAGAAAAAAAAAGTTGAAACACCTTAAACTTCCTATTCTATTATGATAATAATGCAAACCAGTATCTAATGAAAAAAGGCATTGAATTACTGAATATTGCATGCCAATCAGGCTTTCTCAAGCAAAATCTCTTGACTGGAAAATTTGATACATTTCTTTACGAGAGCAATGGATTTCCAACTGGAATATAAGGTGAATTACATAGTGACAATATGCTTATGTTTACAAGTAATTATTAACCTTTGAGATATTGTGCATGTTCTTGTACTTATTTGGCTTACTATTGTGTAGAGCAGAGCTTCTCTTCTTTCTTTCTTTCTTTTTAACCCGAGGCCCATTTTGGCTCTTATAAGTGTGTTTTTTTTTTTCGAGGCCCATTTAGATAGAATACAAATATTAATTCATCTCATCTATTCTTGTTTATTTATTTATGATTTTTTTTTCAGACATTTTGGATCACCTGAGAAATCCTCACGGCTCATCAGTTAAGAAGTGGGGGTGTAGAGAATCACATTTGTATAATGATAACAATAGATTGATGGAACCATCACCTCTGTGAATACATTAACATTTAAAGACATTTTCAAAGCAAACAAATGTGCAAAAAGATTATTCACTGTATAGATACGCACAAGCAAATGTGTGTGCACATATTTCACATTTATTATGTTCATACAAAATGTATATATAATATTTGTATATGACATACATTATATAACATTTATATATGAGAGGAGATTGATCATAGAAATAGGTTAACATTTTTGGTGACATTTTAACGTTCGTCAGTCACTTAGATGGAACAAATTCTTTCAACAGGTTATTGTCCATTTGTTACCTAATAAGGAATATTTTTGAAGTGGTGGTTAAAAATATCAAATATTTTCTTATAATTTTCCTTTCTTTTTATCATTTTTAATCACAAATATCTCAACAAGAATGGAGTGAACTCGTATTGTGAGCAAACTGTGAAATATCATGTATAATACATATAGTATAATAATAATCATTGGTGAGAATGGTGGTATACACAATGTACGCCTGATATTTGAACACTGGAGCGGCATACACATGGACTTTGATACACGGATCAACGATATGTTCGTGCGAACACATTTGAATAAACAATCTGCAACAACAGTACTATTATATACATTTACCCTCGAAATTCGAGGGAGCAGTGACCTACACCAAATGGGCAGACAACATGATCGTAAATATGCTCGCCAACAGAGAGCCTGACGGGCAGAAACATACAGACACGTTTATGACTCAAATGAAATGAATAAAATAATTGAAAAACCACAACACCATTCACGCCCCATTCATCTCGGCGTATTTAGACATGTTCACAGCGAGACATACTATTCACTTGAACACGCAGCATGTTCCTATACCCCCGCCAAAATCCCCGTAAAAAGAAAAAAAAAAGTCCTGCTATTATCTCTACCGACGGGATTGCTGTAGCATGACTGACTAAACAATTCATTTCATGCAAAGAAGGACATTACACTTTCAGTGTTCTTTAAGCTCACTGTGAGATTATGTCAGCCTTTAATTTTCGGTATTTGCCCCCCCCCCCCCCTTGGAAATAACTTTTCTTCAAGTGTACCATAATCATAAACACGATACTATAAGACTGATATATTAATGAAGCACTTATGGTCAGCTGTCAGTAATGCCTAATATGAATACATTCATATCTTCTTCTGGCAAGTGTTACTCGATGAAAGCTTATCCATTTATGTACAAGTACAAGCTATATTGTCAAGTTTTGCCACAAGGATGTTAGACCGAGTGAGAAGACCCGGCAAACCTGCTGAGCGAAGAACAAAAAAAAAAAAAAAAAAAAAAAAACCCTCAAATCTATCCCCGGCAGACAAACTTATGAAATGCGGTACACGTTACGATCAGTGACAATGTCGGTTTGCGGGTGTTGCACAAAAGTGGATTTTAATGCCCATAACCTTTTGTGCTTTTTGCAGGAATAAACCCAGACGTTATGGACAGTTGCGATGCGGTTTTCATTGAAGGGAGCATTGTACTGCAAAGTGCATTGCGACGGTAGCCATAAAGCAGCAGCGCATCAATCATGTTCAAATGACGGAGTGAAAAAAAAAATACGTCAATGTTTTACGCTACGGTAATTTGTCCGTTTACTTTCCAGCTGTTGTTAGCGCACATCTCGTCACTGTGCGAAGGGTAATCACTAGAAAAAGAGTGTGATTCAGTGCGTTCATGCATGATACTTTGTAAGGATTAGGCACATCAGCTCACGTTTTTGCCAAGAGATGTGTAGTATTCTTATTATAGTTTTTCTCGCCCATTGTGTAGTGTTCTCAAACAACTTTTTCTTTCCTATTTTGCTGTGTGGCAGGTCAGGACACCATATCAATAAGTATTAGTTGCCACGTATTGATAAAAGTTTCGGTGCTCATTTATTGTTGTTGTAAATATCCTATTTCATTTCACTGTCGGTAGGAGTAGAGCAGAACTATACATAACAACATTTGCCATTGCCAACTCTGAACATCTTACGGAGATGTTGTTCAATACAGCTCGTCGATGGGGGCGCTCACTCTTCCAGCCGCAAGAAGTTCATCCCCGCGACGATCTTACAGGAGCGAAACGTCATATCACCAGCACAGTCATCATTTCCGGTACTTCAAATCCCCGACATCCATACCAAATGTGACGTACATACAGATGGTCAAAATCACTCCAGTTTTTCACTTCTTTACGAAACGGAAAGAAAAAAAACTAGAGATTGTAATTTGTCATCACTGACAAATTAAGGTGATCCGATTTTTTTTTTTTTTAATCAATGATTCAAGTCCTGATCGCAATAGGCATGGCCATGCAGGTTTCATCTGTCTTCGAGACATTGGCCGTGTGATGTTTGGATTCTCATTTAGAAAAGGGAGTCATATCTGCCATCTTTGGTACCAAATCTGTATACACTATAACGAAGATACAGCAACAAGTACATATGACCTTTGACCCCACTTTGCACAACCTAGATGGCATCTGAGCAAAAAGTGGTTATTTTGTGAAATGATTCTTGTAACATGATCTTTGCGTGTGCAAAATATGGGAAAGATAAGACATGTATTCACCAAGATACAGGATGAAACATTTGTGACCTTTGACCCTAATTTACATACCCAAGATGTTGTCCGATCAAGTATTTGTTATTTTATGAAATAATGTGCGTGACATGAACTAAACATGTGCAAAATATGGGGGTGATAGGGGCTGTTTTTCTTGAGTTATTGCAAAGAAAGTTGCAGAAACATAGAAATAGCTCAATACATCGAAGATAAGCTTTAATTTCAACCAAGTATTGTAACATGATCCCGACATCATATGAAAAAACAAAGTGCACGGAACGATAGCGCAAAATCTCAGTTACAACATATTAAAATCTGAGAAAAATTCACCGAAGGGTAAGTGAGCTAGTGCTCGATAAAGACAATCATGTCAATTTTCACATCTAGAAAAATTCCCTCCCATAGAGATAACACGTCATAACGAAGAAACAAAAAGAAGTACATATGACCTTTTGACACCACTTTGCACAGACAAGATGGCATCTGAGCAAAGAGTGTTTTTTTTTTTGTGAAATGATTCTTGTAACATGATCTCTGCGTGTGCAAAATATGGGAAAGACAGGACATGTATTCACCAATATACAGGATAAAACATTTATGACCTTTGACCCTAATTTACATACCCAAGATGGCGTCTGATCAAGTAGTTGTTATTTCATGAAATAATGTTCGTGACATGAACTAAACATGTGCAAAATATGGTGGTGATAGGGTATGTTTTTCTTGAGTTATTGCACATAAAGTTGTAAAAAGAAAGAAATATTACAATACATCGAAGATAAGCTTTAATTTCAACCAAGTTTTTTCACGTGATCCCGACAACGTATGAAAAAACAAATGGCACACTTACGATAGCCCTACGTCTCAGCTACAACATATTAAAATCTTAGAGAAATTCACCGAAGCATAAGTGAGCTAGTGCTCGATAAAGATAGTCATGTCAATTTTCATTTCCATAAAAATTGCACTCCCATAGAGATTACACGTAAACTGGTCAAATTTGACAAGGTTACCTTCAATCCATTTTTTCGAGGTGATGTCGTCATCTAATCAAATTTGTGTAATTACATTTATGAAAGAGCATTTCATAAGCTACAACATATTGAAATTTAGGTGAAAATTGGCAAAGGATAAGTGAGATACACTCGAGCAAACTTGAAATTTGATGACGTCATTTTGAAAATTTACTTTTTTTACTTTATTCAGAAATTTGATATCTTTCAATCATTTTTTCAGCATAGCCAGCCCATGAAATGACATGTACAACTCATCAGCTTTCAGAATATGTCAAGAAAATGGGGGGTCACCGTCCATCCTGACGAGCAAAATCCGATTTAAAATTGGCGGTTTTTTGGCATAGTTGCACTGTGTATCCCCATTGACGCACGCGCGGAATTTTGAATTTGACGGCTCTGTATGACGTCATATTGAATCGGATCGACTTGAAACTTGGCATAAATATTCCTTGACATTTCGGACATCCGATCCGTGTGAAAAAATTGAAAATTTCTATTTCATATGAGCTGTGCGTGCGAATATGTGCGCGCGCGTACGCGTCCGTCCAATTTTTTCAATTTTTCAAAAAATGCTCCAAATGGTCTGAAACGTGTGCAAAAAAGTTTTGAGCTCGATTTGAGCATACAAATATTTCAACGCGCGCGTACGCGCGCGTTTTGAGATTAAAATGAATTTTGAGAACATGAGTAGAATTCGCATGACTTGAAATATATGTGACGTAAATTTCACTGAAATATTCTATTCCATTAATGAGATATGCCTGAAAATGTGTTTTCATATAATGACGTCATAGTGACGTCACGGTCGACTGATCACTATGATTTTACTTGCGCTGTCGTCTTTGCGACATGATACATATATGGTATAAGTTTGACATTGAGAGGCAATGCACTTTCTGAGCTAACCTCTGCACAACTTTTGAGGAGAAATAAAGAAAGAAACAAAGAACTAGACCCGGAATTTGTCAAGACTGACAAATTAGGTGATCCGGTTTTTTTTTTTAATCAATGATTAGAGTCCTGATCACAATAGGCATGACCATAAGGTTTCATCCTTGTTTAGAGACATTGGCCGTGTGATATTTGGATTCTCATTTAGAAAACGGAGTGAGACCTGCCATCTTTGGTACCGAATTCCGTATACACTAACGGAAATACAGAATGAAGTATATTTGACCTTTGACCTCACTTTGCACACCCAAAATGGCGTCTAAGCAAAAAGTGATTATTTTATGAAATGATTCTTGTAACATGGTCTTTGCGTGTGCAAAATATGGGAAAGATAGGACATGTATTCACCAAGATACTGGATGAAACATTTATGACCTTTGACCCTAATTTACATACCCAAGATGGTGTCCGATCAAGTAGTTGTTATTTTATGAAATAATGTACGTGACATGTACTAAACATGTGCAAAATATGGGATTGATAGCCATTGTTGTTGTTCATCTATTGCACAGAAAGTAGAAAGAAAGAAAAATAAAGAAAAAATTATGTTATTTTATAGAAATTTGAAGGAGAAGCATAAAAAAAATCAGAAAAAGATAAAGTAAGGAAAGGGAGATTAAGATTAACTAAAGAAAAAGAAGAAAAAAGTGTTTAAAAAAATTTTAAAAATATTGGCAGGGGTGAGCCTCGAACCAGGGACCTTAGGATTACGAGTCGGATGCGCTACGCAATGACCTATTTCATTCTCCATAGGCCCTGTGTATTAAGCAAAATGACGCTGCATCGAAGCCTCGTGCCATTTTCAACCAAGTTTTTCGACGTGATGCCGACATCGTATGAAAAAATGGAGGGCACACTTACGATAGCCCAAAGTCTCAGCTACAACATACTAAAATCTGGGAGAAATTCACCGAAGCATAAGTGAGCTAGTGCTCGAAAAAGAGAGTCATGTCAATTTTCACTGCCAGAAAAACTGCTCTCCCATAGAGATAACACGTAAACTGGTCAAATTTGACAATATTACTTTCAATCCATTTTTACGAGGTGATGCCGTCATCCAATCAAAATGTTGTAATTATATTAATGAAAGATCATATAATAAGCTACAACATACTGAAATCTGGGTGTAAATTGGCAAAGGATAAGTGAGATACGCTTGAGTGAACTTGAAATTTGATGACGTCATTTTGAAAATTTACTTTTTTTACTTTATTAAGATATTTGATATCTTTTAATCATTTTTCCAACATCGCCAACCCATGAAATAACATATTCAACTCATCAGCTTTCAGAATATGTAAAGAAAATGGGGGGTCACCGTCCATCCTGACGAGTAAAACCGGATTTAAAATTGGCGTTTTTTTGGCATCGTTGCACTGTATATCGCCATTGACGCGCGCGCGGAATTTCAACTTTGACGGGCCCGTATGACGTCATATTAAGTCGGATTGACTTGAAACTTGGTAGAAATATTCCTTGACATTTCAGGCATCCGATAAATGTAAAAAAACGGGAAATTTCTATTGCATATGAGCTGTGTGTGCGAATATGTGCGCGCGCGTACGCGTCCGTCGAATTTTTTCAATTTTTCAAAAAATGCTCCAAATGGTCTGAAACGTGTGCAAAAAAAATTTGAGCTCGATTTGAGCATACAAATATTTCAACGCGCGCGTACGCGCGCGTTTTGAGATAAAAATGAATTTTGAGAATATGAGTAGAATTCACTTGACTTGAAATATGTGTGACGTAAATTTCATTGAAGAATTCCATTCTATTAATGAGATATGCATGAAAATGTGTTTTCATATAATGACGTCATAGTGACGTCACGGTCGACTGATCACTATGATTTTACTTGCGCTGTCGTCTTTGCGACATGATACATATATGGTATAAGTTTGACATTGAGAGGCAATGCACTTTCTGAGCTAACCTCTGCACAAATTTTGTCCAGAAATAAAGAAGATTAAAAAGAAGAACAAAGAATCAGTACAGATACAGAAGGTGATCCGAGAGGATACTCGGATCACCTAAAGAAGAAAGATTCAGTACAGATACAGAAGGTGATCCGAGAGGATACTCGGATCACCTAAAAAAGATATTCGAATACACCATTCCATTTCTCAGTTTCCCACTGACTCATCACTGTCGTTTACATACACACACAATTCTGCACAGATTGTAATGAGAATCGGAGGGGAGGAGAGACAACGAATTTGTAAGGGTCTTACCATTTTCTTAGGTACGCGATCATCAGCCACTGCTGTCCCTTTATTCCAACAATAGAGGGAGTGCTCGCGCGGTTATGTCATGTGACCTGGCGCACCAGCTGATGGGCTTCACGCATTATGATTGATCGTCACGTTCATTTGTAATATTTATGACCGAGCTCTATGACGTGATAATGTGTTGGCTTCGCGGGAAGCCGTGAGAATCCTGTCCACGTCTTTTATGCCCGGCTCGACTTCCAAAGAGCACGTAATTTTTATTGGAGTCATTAGTGCGCGCCACCTCGACTAAATGGCAATGTCTGGATCAGGAAAATACACACAAACATACACACACACACACAAACACACACATACACACGTGGGGAATCGCACAGTTCTTTCCTATATAAGATAAGAGTCGTTGTCATTCTCACCACAAAACAAAACAAAAACAAAAAACACCTACTGATATTCAATTGTAATGAGCTCTAATACCTGTACGTAGGCATAATATTATATCAAATACGTCGGGATCTGCGAAAGCAGTAGTCGTACTAAACGTGCCATTCCTATGTTCAGGTAAATTACTGTGGACCGACTCTCCGAGAATCATATCGCTGAATAGCAGCCTAGACTTAAGATAAATTAGAAATTTCATATTTTAAAAAGGACGTAATAGATATAACCATTTTGTCTATAATCACAGTGGACTACTTTGACATAATTAGACGCAAATGTTCTTTTCCCATGTCTATCAAAAAACACACAAACAAAAATAAATTAGATAATAAAGACTAGTGTTCCGCAAGAGAATTGCATGGCCTGTTTTGCTCGAAGGGGTCTAACGTTGAGTAATGATATAATAATGGCTTGTCCGGTTACAGATTTATCCCTTTGCTGGATCAATTTTAAAAAGTTTTTTTTTTATTTTTTTTTTTATAGGAGAGTCACACTGAAGTACGTAATGAGATTTGACCGCGGTTTGAACCTAGTGTGCACATCCAGTTAAGTAAAGGTTGCAGCAATTCAGTCAGTGAGTCTACGTGCCAGCATGAACATCCGCATAGTTCCTTAAAGTGCAAGCTCCACTAAAAATAAGTACATGTACTCAAAAAGCAGAATGTAAGAGTGTCACCATCAGATAGGGCATGAAGTAAAACAGTTCCAAATGGTTTCATACAGCATCGATAATTAGATGAAGTCGCACTTACACATTGTGATGATTTGATGACGTCATTATTTTTTCAGTCTTCCATTCACTTGCACGCAAATCTTCACCAGAATTTGATTTGTGTGACTGACAAAGATCTGAATGGCATAGTATCCTATAGCAAACAATAGCACTGACCAGTGAAAAGAAGCGAAATTATATTATGCATGATAATCTTATGAAATCCCCCTTTAAGAAACTTCTACCAATGATTTTGCTCAATTTTGCTCAATTTGACATTTCCTTTATATCAAAGCCTCTGTCAATTAGTGAAGAAGTTTGTAGATATTATGACCTTGTCATTATTTCAGTGGAAACGACTGAATTTCAATGCATAAAGAGAAAGTTGAAAATACAGAATACATGAAATCAAATGAAATCAATTAAATCATTAAATCTGCAGGAATTCGGTAAGAAATTTAAATAAAACTGCAAATCATATAGAAATGGGGCCTCTTTAGATAGGTAATGCATGTTCTCAATAACAGACTATCTATACACCTTCTCAAATAATGAAGTTTGTCTGTATATCTTTTCTATACATGCATTGCCAAATTAGGAATCAGTCATGAATTCAGCAATAAAGAGGATGCTGGTCATTCTAGAACAAGACATGAGCAATCACATAATACATATCAATTTCATACTGGGTTCTCATGAAAGAAAACATTTTACCATATATCATAGCACTTTATGAAACACCAACGCTAGCACTTTCACTCATTACAAAAGTATAACAGTCATTATAAAAAGAGACATTACCAGACGGATAAACATGTTGTTGTTGTTTTTTGTTGTTGTACGTTTTGGTGGCTTGAGGAAACTCAGACTCAATCTCAGACTACCATGGTAGCTCGGGAAGAAGAGGCAGGACATGTGTATATAGGAATGCAGTCACGCATGTTCTTCACCTCCTGAAAGGTTGTTGACAGTGCTGCACTAGTCTCCTCCTTTACTATGTTTACATCCACATTTCCACTACTACAGTTTCACCAAGGTTTCTTACTTCCTCTTCCTCCTTTTTTTTTTTTTTTTTTGGGGGGGGGGGGGATGGCGGAGGGAGGGGTTGTTTACAGCCGTTACTTTCGATGAAAATTAATTCCCGTGTCCTATCGAGTAGCTTACAAATGCTGATTCCGTTGGAAATAGAAACATAGTCGCCTATTATTACATATTATGTGTATTCAAATATCTATTTGCAATTGGAGTTTTGTTAGATATGAAATAAACGAAGTGCATGAAAGAATGAATGAACTGTTCCTCTAACGCCGCAGACGAATTTGGACTTTGAAGCATATTATACATATATATAATACTTACGCTGGAATAAGAAAATAGTGTAAGCCCCTGACGTGACAGCAGTCAATATCGTTATGCTTCGGGCTACATTGTCTGTCACATAAACACACATCGACGCACACACCGACACACACACACAAACACACACACACACACATACGAAGAGATGGGCTCATGTGTGCGTATGTACGTGCATAGACTAGTATAATGTGATATCATGTGACCTGAAAATGAGGACACACAATATGTAGCACTATTTTCCTCAAGTGTTCAAGTTTGTAACATGAACGCCTTTTGTTTTCTTTGGGTTTCAGTTTTCATCTTAGTTGTTTTCATCTTAGTTTTCTAGTGTGAGCGCACGCGTGTAGAAATGTGTGCCAAATAATGTTTATATAATTTTGTTCCGCGATTTGACGACATTTTGCGGAACCTCACGATGTCCATTTGTTTTCAGTGGGAACGTATTAGTGTACGAGTCGCTCGCTGTTATTTTGTTACTGATACACTGCAGTCTAATGACTTCGCTGTTCGTGAGTACATGGATGTGTGTGAATCTTAATATATGATTGATATTACTGCTTGCTTATGAATAAGGTTATTTCTTTGGTCTTCTCTTGATATACGATCTACAGTTATCAGGAAATTCCCATGTTATCTCATGTTATCACTCAGGGGTCGTCTCCAATTATTCCACAATAATCATGAGAAAACGACCATGCACAATATCCATTTCCGGCAACAGCAATTAAGGAAGGTCTTTCCATGAGAACTTTCATAAGTGGAGAATATAAAAAGCCCCTTTTGTCACTCGACATTCTACTTTTAATTACAATAATGTTATTGCATACTTCCACGGATAAAAGAAGCCGTATTTGGCTCTCACCTTAAAGCATTATTATGCTTCAATATCAAAACCGAAGTTTGTTTGTTGTTTTTTGTCCACACCCCGTCTCCCCATCACAGTTAAACTCAAACTTTAAACAAATTGCCTTCAGAAGATGACTCAAATTAGATTTTTGAGACTTTTTTACATTTTGACGTGTTTTTATTTGGATATTTGGATACCTGTGTACAGGTGTATTTCAGGGGTCTAGGGCAATTACCCCCTGGGCAATTACCCCGCACCCTTTCCCTGGCTCTAATCCTAATCCTAATCTTGAACCTAACCCTAACCCTATTCCAAGCTCCTAACCCTAAACCTAACCCTAACCCTAATCTTTACTCTAACCTTACCACTAACCAGTATTTGGCCGGGGGGTAATTGCCCTCTGGGGGTAATTGCCCGGATACGGTATTTCAGTTACCTCGGTATAGAACATTACGTCATGAGGTTAACGGCAAGGTCACAATGGCGCCGTAAAAGAATAATCAAAATACCATACCGACTACACACCAGTCTAGGTTAGCTGTACTGAGTTAACTTCTCTCAAACAAGTTTATAACATGTACACCCCATCCCCCCCCCCCCCACCCTTTTACCTAAATGAGATACACTGTCTTCTCATTATCAACATCGTCGTGAATGTTTCATGGCGGGGAACACGGATTTCAGTCATAACCGTTCAACCATTGCAAGTCGCAGATGTGTCAGAGGGTCAGGTGTGTGTAACTTATACTTTAACTTAGTAATTAATACTTAATAAAGACATCTATGAAAAATCATTTTTAGCTAGAGTATAAAGTTCAGAACAACGAAGCATAACTTCAATTGCAAGCAGCAGATGGGCACAAGCAGTTAGTAATGTCAAGAGTTGATTATACAGATGTATCAGTGGAAATCAGAATCAAGCATATACTTTACATTTTTGGTCCATTTTTAGTCTACTTGAGGATGCAGTGTGCTACATTTAAGAATCCCGATTTCCACTGGGCATTTTAA
Organism: Diadema setosum; assembly: GCF_964275005.1. Taxonomy (NCBI): domain Eukaryota; kingdom Metazoa; phylum Echinodermata; class Echinoidea; order Diadematoida; family Diadematidae; genus Diadema; species Diadema setosum. The sequence continues at coordinate 23,388,902 of NC_092690.1, read as the reverse complement.
ACTAGAGCAGAATTGTATTCTTTTTTCTTTATTTTTTATCTTTTTTTTTTCGTGGTGGTCGTCGTTGCTTCGGTTGTTGATGCTCACTGCGCTGCTTCTTGGACATGTCTGAACTTGCTCTGTAAGCATCACGAGATGGAATAATTAACATAATAAAGTCATCGAGTTAAACCTTCAGATCTCCCTATACTGGAGATAATGTTTTTCAACGTCTTCGACAGAATATTTACACAATTTTAACGAAAAGCAATGTTTTTTTAGAGATTGCATGTGTGCATGATATATATTACGTATTATATCCGTGTATAATATTCATATTTATCATACCATGATAGATACAAAGGGTGTGAATTGCATTAATACAGCAACCTGTGCTGCATCGGAAGGAAGAGAGTGCTTCCTATGCAAGATATTGTTTCCTTTTTGTGTTAATCAAATAGTATTGCAACATCCAGAGAAAGCGTGTTGTAAAATACTTCACTAATGATACGCCCTCTTCCTCGTGCATAAATTATGACAATAATGCAAGTGGTTTCGAAACAATGGCTGTGCTCTACTTCCTTATGTGGGTGACTCTAATTCCACGCAACCAAGTAAAGACACCAACATCTAATCGATGGACTTTCTTTGCAGTAGTAGCTGGGATTAAAATTGTTTTAGGGTATCTTCCTGTAGAGGTCTGAAACTCTTTACGATGGCGGTGGATTTGTTCTGTGTTTCACAGCCACCGGTTAGGAAGCAAATCATACCGAAGGTTTATCAGTATCACTGGAATGGGGTCAGGTACGTATCATGAGCAAGACCTCTTTCCAACTGAAGAAAAGCACAAACTAACTCTTCTATTGCAAGTGATGTACTTAAACAGGAAGTTGAATGATTTGGTGACACGCCAATTTGCAATGCAAGCTCCAGTGTATGCGGGTGCCTGCCAAAGTTATCCCTTTAGGAAATATCAACAAGTAGATCTCAGCTGATAGCAAACACGATCATTGGTCGACTTGACCCACAAAAATCAAAGTTCATCTCTCCTTCTCCCAGACGAAAGCAAGCTATCTTCGCGTTTGGGGTATTTTTTCTTTTTGTTTTGCCACATGACTTAGGGGAAGTATGCGGTTTTTGGTACAAAGTACATTCAACTTCTTGTCAAAATTGTCCACATAAATTTCTTGTAAATTGATACATACGGTATATAAGTACACTCTATGAGAAATGAAATCACCGTTTGGGGAGGTTTCTGGGGGGAAATGGTTATTTCTAGGTTCGATCTTGGCTCGTCGGAACTCGTAACGCAACCGTACAATTTCATCGAACTCTGGAATATGCATTGTGTTAAATATGGAACCTCTCATTGACTGATGCATCATTCACCACGTAGGAGCCATTCCCAGGGTTCAGCTGCATAGCTCTGTTCCAAAATAAGCCTCTGATGCATGTACTGTAGTTTTGAATATGTAAGCTGTAGTCAACGCTGAGCAGATGGATGCTGTATACAAACCAGCTCAAAATTATACAGTTTAGCTTCGAATAACGCGGGTAAATGAAACAATGAACATATACATGTAAGATAACTCACCTGTGACCAGTAGTGCTCATGCTGCAAAGATATTATTCCGAAATAACGGGCAACGTGCGCGATATATCCTCATCTACAGCCCTACGATCGCCTTTACTAAAGTCCAGGACACAACATGATCAGGAGATTTCGAAACATCATTAGTCGAAATTGACGAGACATTTTGGCGCAGCACGGGTAACCCGTGCACAACATGAAAGTGAACTGGTGATAGCAGTTCTCTGTGCGCACTACACATCTACGGGCCGAGTTTGCGATTGTAAACATTAGCCCGACGCCACAGCCTTAGACGAATGTTGTGAGTCGGGCAAACACAGTGGAAACCCGAATGTTCACGCGAAATCGGCATTTAATTATTAGTCTAACGCCGCAGACATCAATGGCGTTCGCGCGTGCTTCTCCGATGTTTCGCTTTTCGTTCGTTTACGCGACACATGTATGAGTTAATGGGTGACGCAATCGCAATGTCTTTTGTGAAACACGTGAAGAAGGTGTAATTACATGGTTATTTTATTTCACTTCATCCAGGGATGTGTTTTTCATTCACAGTCCACACGGTACAAGTCTCCGGGAGCAGGCTAGGGAACAGTGGGGGCAATCCATGGCGTAACTATGGGGACAGAATGTTCACCATAGTGACGAGGAACGATCTTGAACTTGGGAAGAAGAATGCCGTCTGGAAAGACATAAACTGGGCAGACACTCCAGGGCTCCTGTTAGAAGTCATAATGAGGACTGTGTTACTCGGGCAATAAATGTTACTGACGTTCCAGACGGTGCGAGTGACGTGGTGACGATTTGCAATTATTATACCGGGTTTATCTTGACAGGTTTCCATTGTCTTCCATAATCACGTTAATGCCTATACTTGCTGTGAGGAGTACAGCTGAGTTGACGTAAAACGTGGGAAAGAGTAGTTCTAAACTTTAGGCACAAAGGTTTATTTTACAAGAAATTTTGAGATTTTTTGTTCTTTTTTTTTTCGAGGGTGGGCCAATCACAGAACTGATACATACATACATCTGATCTACGAGATCATGAAGACAGCACTGCTACAACAGAGAAATCATTCAGCAATAAAAATTGTGCAAAATATCCTTATTCTTAATAGAGTGCTTAAAGCCACTATTTAGGATTGGGAGCAGTGATTAAAAAATGTTCGAATTATCACATTTGATGCATATGTATAGTTAAGTTGTATAAAAAAAAAAAAAAAAAACCTACCTTAACATTTTGCAACAAAGGCGCAAATATAAGGAGATATCACAAAATTTCTCAGTAAACCATTTCGGTGACGGTTTATTGAACAATCGATTTTTAATCCTTTTTTAACTATTGTTCACATTTTGTATATTTAACAATATTTGACACTGATTAGTATTTTCATGTTTGTTATTTTTATCCCTAACTCACATTTTACAGGGGCGGATCCAGGGATTCCTTAAAGGAGAGGGGCCTTTACAAAATTAAAGGGGGGCGCAAGCACCCCTCTCATTTTTTTTTTTTCTTTTCATTTCTTTTGCTTTAACAAAAAATAAAGAGGGGCGTGCGCCCGGTGCGTCCCCCTCTGGATTCGCCACTGTTTTCGAACCACCTTGACTAACTAAAGCTGTTTTTTTTTTTTTTTTAATCTGAATGTTTTAACATCTTTCGAAGCGAGTGTATGAGAGAAAGAGGGGGGGGGGAGGGAACAGCCATAACTTTGATCATGATCGGAAAAGGGCTTCTTAACATCAAAGTGCAGTTCTCTGTCAGCCGGCTGCATAACACCTGGCAGGTCTTGAATTGAATGAAGCCCCATCGAAAGTGCATAGAAATAGGGCGCAAATTAGAGCAGGTTTGTGTTAATGACTCTACTGCGTCGTGCAGAACGGAGAAAGTGAAAATTGTTCTACATCGTACATTGTATATCTTTAACTGAGGTTCAGGTTCAAGTTCAATGACATTTATTTCCAACAAATATGAATATATATTATATAATCATAAGTAGCATTAGATTAATTTGAAAATGTTGAGAGCCCATCTCTATCAGAAGTTAAAAAAAAAAAAAAGATGTGAAGAGTGTGCCCTTAACATACAGTTCGACCTCTATTATCCGGCCTCCTTTTATCTGGAAATCTCTATTATCCGGACGCTTTCACGCAGTGAAAGACTTTTTTTTTAATCCAAAAATTGAGAAAAAAAAAAACAGTGACTTTAACATCTTTTCATGGATCTATGTCACTAATTTCATAAGATGTGCATGATAGGTTTCTCAATATCTAATGAGGTAAAACATGTATGATTTTCACATAAAGATATACTTTATCTTTGTGAAGAAGGGACTACAATTTTGCGCAGGCTAGCATAGGTTACACCACCGTTGCGGGGTACGCTACCTGCCTAGCTGCCAGTGCACTGGGACGGCAGCTTGGACGGCAGCTACATACATTAACATTGTGTCTCCCATATCCGGCCAATTCGCTTATCCGGATGAGCGCCGGTACAAAACTGAGGTAAGGACACAGACAGAGTCATGGATATAGACAGAAACAGAAAAAAGGACAGGAACAAATATGACCAAGTACTTCCGTCAAGTGTTCATCAGGGCTCAAACCTACTTTATCGTCAACTTCTTCATTCAGAAACTAAAAAAAAAAAAAAAAAATGAAAAGAAGGAATATGAATGTAATAACTATTTTTCACATTGGTTATCTCAGAATACCTGTGGAACACTGCTGATTAAATACATATACACAATGTCTTTACTTTCCCTTGAGCAGGCGAGGGAGAGCTTAGATTTCAAGTATTTTGATATGTTTCAGCTTGAATGCTGATTGATTGAAACTTAAAGGGACTGTACAGTACTGGTTGAGGTAGGGATTCATGTTTTGAACATTCCTAAGTGAGATTATGAAAAGCCTCTTATGAAATATGAAAGAGCTTGTAATTTTAAGAAGGATTCAACGTTTATTTGATGAAAATTGGTTTTCAAATGGCTGAGATATCCAAAAAAGTGCTAATAATAAAAGGCGACATGCCCCAACTTTATTAGTATCTCTTTGTTTCACCTTGTTTTTGGATATCTCAGCCATTTCAAAACCGATTTTCATCAAATAAACTTTTGATACCCCTTAGAACTGCATGCTCTTTGACATCTCATAGAGTGGTTTCTGAATATCTCACAAAACGTTAAAAGCCAAATCTTCACCTCGACCAGAACTGTACACACCCTTTAAGGCTCAAAGAGACCAAATTTCAGACTTCTTTGTCTTCGGATGAGTAGTAGCCTTCTACTAAATGGCCGTATGTGAGACAAAAAAGTGAGGTGATTCAGATGCTGGTTTTTTTTTTTTTCAGCGTTCAATTTTTTTTTTTAGATCTCGTAAAACGTAACGAACACATGAGATGTTCTCATGACATCCTCTCTCTCTCTCTCTAAAAAAAAGAAACAACAACAAACAAAAAACAAAATCAACACACTGACATCTTGGATAGTACATGACCCCATGACAGTAGCAAAGAAGCACCAAATCCAGACATCAGTCGGGTTGGCCTTTGGAGTTGGAGGCTTTTGCCAGAATATTGGTAGGATTTCGGGTAGTTGAGATTCAATCCGACGTCTGGATCAGAAATGGGTTTATCTGTGCTCAGTATCGTCACCCTAACCATTCAGTGTGTCTTGGCCTTAGATTCATGTGTCAGTGTGACGTTTGGAGATACATCAATGAAAAGTACACTGCTAGACTGGATAAATGCGACAGCGAAGGGAAAAGAATGGAGTGGTGAGGTGGAATGAATGAAATAACCAATGAAGGAAAAGAGAAATAATCTACGATTACTAAAGGAATTTGTAAAATAGTGTTTCAGAATTTCTCCCCTTATGTTTCTCTGCAGTGAGAGCATGTATCCGATGCTGACACAGTATGCTACTTTACACTAAAATATGAACAGCAAATCTAGGAATAAATCTATCAAACCTACCAATCAGAAATACAACTTCACAGGGTAGGAACGATTTAAAGGATAACATCCGATGAACTGAATGGTTACTGGCTCGTTACCTCTCAGCATGCCTTAACTTCCTCTCAGTCAATGTCAGTAGGCATGTGTTTCAAATTTGTGAACATTGACTCATTGGTATAGACATGGTTGAAAATCGAACCTAAATAAAAATAAAAAAAAGGATCTTGAAATATTTTCGTTCCACACGCTTTTATGTAACATTAATTTTAGGAGCACTCACGTTCGCAACTGTGAGAAGGTCATGGTGTCTTTATCTCAAAAAGACTTCAACTGACCTGTTCTCGAATCCACACAATACATTCCCTTTTCATGACATGAAATCGATGGAAACAGGTCCCTCTTTTGCGTCGAATAATTATAGACTTGCTTTGATCTAACAAAGATAACCGCCTAAATCATCAACCCAAATCATTATTCTATTGCTGTAATTCATAATATCAAACCATTACGAGATTTGGTAGGCCATGATACCATCTCTTGTTTGTTTGTTTTTAATCTCTGTGTGTGTTGTTAAGATCAATATCAGTTTTTGATGACAAAAACTATGAACCTTTAACACCTCCAAACTCTCAAATATCAATTTCTTACAATGAAGCAAACACCATTCTGTTCGGGTGAATTGAAATAGGCTTTACGCATGTAAGAGAATGCTTACATTTTTTTATAGAGCTTCTCCTTTTCTCTCTCTCTCTCTCTCTCTCTCTCGCCCCCTTCTTTATAACTCTCTATCTATCTATCTATCTATCTATCTATCTATCTTTCTCTCTCCCTCTCTAACTGTAATATGATTATCTAATTACATGATACAAAGCTTCGTCCATTCAATTTGTCATATGACATATTTTATTAATAACCATGCAGATTAGCTCTCTGTGCTGCGATTTGCAACATAGAGGTTCATACTTTAATTTTCTGTTTAAGAACCGTTTACACTGATACAAAAACTAAATGCGAACATATCATACACCTTTAAACGTTTTATTCTATATACTATTTTAAAAAACATACCCTTCATTTTTATTGCAGTTAGGACAGCTACACAGGTCACAGTTAGTTCTTACTATTTTCACTAAGAGAGAGGAAAAGATTGTTGTAAAATAGTAAGACGGAGTCAAACGCCATACGTGTACACAACATTCCCGAGGGAGGGTATAAATCGGTGTACTGATGAACCTTGCATATGCTATTTTTACTGTAGTCCGGTAGATAAACTTCGGACCATGCACGCCATGAGGGACGAACCATGAGAAAATCTTATAGTTTTGAATCGCTTGAAACAAGGATGGTGCATGAATGTATTATCCACATGACGTGCAGCTCACCAGTAGAATGAGAGAAATTGTGGAAGACCCTAAAGAAAAAAAATATTAATAATGATTATAATGGCATGGCAATGATATCAACCTATACAGATACACTCTACGCTTCAAAAGCTCCCGACACGTTTAACAATAATGTACGGTTAGATTTAAAAAGAAAATGGGTTTTGAGTCTTAATTTGTTAAAGACTGCTGCAGGTGGAGATTTCCTGCTTTCTTATGGTAAGTTATTGCAAAATTTTGGAGCTGCACAGGCAAGTACTCTGTCTCCTTATGTTACTTTTTGTTTTACATGTTGGGGTTTGTAAATAGAAAATACTTTACTGCACATGTTTCTATATATAACGATGAGAAGGGTGTTTTACGTCTCCTTTCTTGAATGCGTAAATCGACCCACGCCATTCAAATTAGACAGGGCCGCATCTCAACCTCTAAGATGGCATGAATTACATCCATGGCTGAGTAGCCCTCCCATCCCCCCCAAAAAAGAATATATATATATATATATATATATATATATGTATACAACAACACGCTATTCCCTGCTTTAACAGACGGTATATATATGACACTATGCTTGATTTACACATAATTGAAACCATACAGCTACAAATTGTGTTTTTAAAGTCATACTGTTACATATAACACTTTAAAAGCTACTGCAATATTTAACCCGATTTTATATACCCAGATGTGGAAAAGAAGCTTTATTAGGTCTACCTGTACTTAAGATATCACTGACATATCATTAAAGATGCCCTGTTATCAGTTCTCTTACAAGGTTGTAATACGTTGACATTGTGGAGAGTGATTTCCTTAAATCCAGTCTTCATCATTTGTTACATAAATAGAAACTTCAAATGGTTTTATGTTTAAGAATACTATGTGTCGAGTGACGTTTGTCATAAAAAGCAACAAATAAAAAAAAAATCCGTCTGTTGAAGCAGGGAATAACGTTTTGTCCCAATCAACCTCCTGTAAATACTTTACATCCGAAGAGTTCCCGGACTAGCCCCCAGTTTCTGATCTCTAAACGTGATTCAAAAGGTCGTCCAGTTATTCGAAGTATAACCTATTCCAAGAATATGCTTTTTATATCCCTAGGATATTGGGTTATCAGATCATGGACACTTTGCGACGTCATTCCTAATATATTCAAAGTCTACTGATTAAAACGTAGTTTATGTACAAAAGATTATACAAATCAAAACCGAAAAAAAAAATCTTTCTGGCATGGCATTAGGATGATCAAAGGTCCCGACCAAAGGTTCAATTGCTATATTTAGCTTATTTATAATCTGCATGCAAAGAAAGATGTAAAAACACACAAACACACACACACAAACACACTGGCAACATTTACCATCATACGACCCTATAAAGACAACCAGCCCAATCACATGAGAGAAACAGAGAGACAGAATTTCATAAGTACATGTGAATGACGGAAAGCTTTTTTGGCTTTATCTTAAGGTGAGGTAAAGGATGAAAGAGTCAAATTGGACAATCCTATCAACTGAAATGTGTTGCGGATAATATCAGCATAAACTGTTTAGGACAAGATTTCTGAAAGGTCTAGACACCCCCCTCGAAGTACTTATCCCCTCACATGCATACACACGCACACACACACACACGCACACACATACACAGAGATATATACGTGTATATACATTCACCATTCACTATTATAAGCGTCGCCTCAGGGGCGTTTCCACAGTTCCCATTGTGCACGTTGATACGCTGGTAACCTTCACGTACGCAGGATGAAAGTGGGTTCTCCCAGCGTAGGCAGCATAAGATGCAGGAAAATCCATCACAACGGGGTCCCTGAAACAGCTTGCAACCTTTTCCCGTTGAGTCATCATGATGGTCTACAAACACAACAAACCCTCACGCACTTCGCGATCTAGGGTACAGAAAGCAGTCTGACAATTCAGACTTGATGAATAAATCGAAGAAGATTCCAAAGATACGCCACATCCATTCCTTGGCGTACAAAAGCAGAGAAACTTTGGACAGTATTAGACATTCGATGTATAGGGTGTTGTGAAGTACTGGTTTGGACCATGTATATCATTGCCAAAACCCTTGATTTTGTGAAATCCTTGTTAGACTTTCTCATTACTTTCTGGTAGGACCTATATCATCTTACAAGAGATAAACCGTATGGGCACTGATATTCTGCACTCATATCGGCAGTAAGATTCTAGTGAAATTGACTGCTCTCTCTATTTGCCAAGACGGAGCCAGGTGTGGCATACACAAACACACACACTGATCACCGGCGATCATGAGGTCGTAGGTGCGAATCCTGCTCGAGTATGTACGCCCATGATATTTCTTTTATTTTTTATCATGGCTACTACTAAAACACTGATCAATTCAATGCTTATTTACCTCGATGTAGGGCAATTTGTCAATCAGTTGCAAAATGCCTTGTGTTTTCTATACTTGTTAAATATGTCATATTTATTGATTCATTTTTTCCATCTCCGATAGAAAGACATTAATATGATGGATGATGATTCTACACTTTTAAGTAAAATCAATTTATGTTTAAAAGATAAATGTCATGGTGGACATAATCTCATTAAAATCACTTTTAATGCCTTTTATGGGTAATTTATCAGGATGAAAATTAATGACAAGTAATACTGCACATCGCATCGATCCTCTACCGAAATATTAGTTATAGATTTTGATTTGAGTTTTTGGACAGACTTCTTTTAAAACAAATATAAGTGGCGCTTAAGAACAATTTACGATAGAGACGTCGGCTCAGAGGATAAAAAAAAGATGAATACATCAACGAATATTCCGCAAGATACTGGCAGTCCTATTTGCAGAATTTTAACAATTAATTTCGTTCATTGCAACTGATTGACAAATTGCCCTAGATCGACGTAATTTCGTTCATTTTTGTGAAAAGATACGGATATCTATGACCTGTTTATGGGACTTGCAAATCATATTGAATATTAAATCATACCCCATACCGAGGACAAGTTAAGTGATCTTTTGATGTCTGAGGAATAATTACAAAGAAGTGAATATGAACTTCTTTTTATATTTTCTTGATCATAATCGTTCCGTTGTGACATGACAAACTGATGTAGAAAGACCGGTGATTGGTAGTATCCAGAATTTAAAGAAGGTGTAACTTTACTAGCTGATTACCAGATGTTCCTTCGGTTTGCGTTTGGTGTGTTGAACAATTTCTGCTTTGAATGAATCCACATATAGGTATAAAGGAAACGTCTCCTTTGATTCTGGGAAATGCTTTATTTATTCAAAAATTCCACAAAAGAAAGTCTACAAGGGGTCATCCCACCTGACCGACACCCAGGAGTCATACAACACACGAGTTCGACATTTAAAAAAGGACCATGAAATGAGTAATAAAACCCATGGGTTATACAGCCCATGAGTTCGCCAAGAGGCACAAAAGACCCATGAGTTCGCCAAGAGGCACAAAAGACCCATGAGTTCGACACTTGATGAAAACAGCCCACGAGTTCGGCATTTACAACATTATTACGACATTACTTTTTTTAAATTATGTTTTATTGAAAAATTATACAGAATCACACTATTTACAACAATTAACTTGATTAGAATAACGCAATCACTGAACAATGTAGAGGAATTGTAAAAAAAGAACAAAAAAAAGGCAGAACATTAAGTTACCATATACAAATCAGATCTTGTTCAAGAGCGATATTCCGAGATGGAGAAGGAGAAGAAAACAAACAAGCAAACAAACTAATGAGTGACCAATTAACAGTTTCATCCTCCCTTCCACTGAAAAAAGTGTGTGCACTGCAGAGACTGGAACAAGCCAAACCAGGGGGCGAGAAGATCTACCTTACCCAAACATAACTTGAACTTCCACAACAACTACACCTCCCATTACGACATTACTCGCTTAGCGTCGAATTCATGGGCTGTGTAACTCGTGGGCTGTATAACGCGTGGGCTGTCTGACTCATGGGTTGTATGACTCGTCGGCTGAATGATCGTGGGTGTCGGTCTCGTGACGTGCACCCATTCTTTAAATTTACGAAAGACGAGGCTACTCATATAGTTTATACGACCTGTAAATTCAACTTGATTCATATAACTGATAATGATACGGTCTGTATTATATCATCGTTCCGTAAAATGTTCACTTACCATAGGCGAAAAGTTGTAATTCTATTTTTTGATTGACCAAAATGTAGTCTGCAATGTATTCTTAACGGGAAAAAAAAAAAATCTGTTTTGACACTGAATGAAAATGCTTGTTATTTGTCATGAAAATGGAGGGTTTTATTTCTGCTCCACTTCATCTTTGCAAATATCTGGACGTTCAATTTCATATCTGCCAAAGAAATAATTAAGTCATGGATTCAGTTTCTTTTAAATTATTGAAAAAAAAAAGAAACTCAGTTCACAAGGCTCTGGAAAATTACAGTAGATATTTCGTCCTTATTCAGCACTAAGTGTAAATAGCTTTTCAATCAGCTCGGCTGCAGACAACCCTCATATCGTCGTTCAAGGATCTTACTGATTCCCACTCAGTTTACAGGATGCCAAGAGCACTTGAAGCTACATTTATCTTGAGGATGGACGTAACGAGTTGCCATCGTCTCCAAAAATAGCATCATTACTCTAAAATTAAGAATTGAAGGTAGACAAAATGAAAAAAAAAAACACAGGAAAAACATACAAATTGTCTCAAAAAGGCAAAAGACACTCTTGTTATACAGCGAAGAACGCACATTAACAGAACAGACGCAGTGTTCTTATGCATACCAGAGGGGAAAAAAGTAGCGGAAGCGACAACATTGCATGCCCTCGCTGTATAGTCTCACATACTTTGCCGCCCCCATTACAGTGACTGTCACATTCGATTTAAGCGATAATATCGGTATACCAGCAGGTTCTTTGTTTCGAATGGACGCCAAAGGTATATACATAGCAAAGGGGAAAAAAGGTCGTCGGCACCTTCCAAACGAATGAAATCTGAATGTTCTTGTTTGTGTTTTTTTTTTTTCGTTCGCCCAGTGATAGTGTAGAATCTCGTGGTGCTAATGAACGGCTTGTAGGGAAGTTTTGAGCGTTATTGTTGATTTGTTGTTGTTATTGTTGCTGCTGTTGTTGTTCTCTAAGAATATAATGATGAAGACAAGAGTGATATCCTGATCAAAGTTGTCGACAGTATTGATATCAAAAGCGGAATTAATCAAAGTGAAACGAGCAATGAATCACTTATCACCACAATAGTTAATTATATAACAGTAATTTACAACACGATAGGCTTCATGCATTTCAAAATGACGTGTACTGTCTATTCCGCAACTTCATAAGACGTAGTTCTCTACAATGTTGGATTAGCTGTACTTATTTCAGTCTATGGAGGACTATGAATATTAACAATTTACATGGAATGGCAAAGTTAGAATTACTACAACTTGCAACCACCCAGCCCCTCTTTTCTTAAGATAAACCAAAAGTATTTTTGATTACTAAATTCCGTTTAATAAACTTGCTGACAGTATAGAGGCCCTATATACTAAAAACCCTTTTACCCAACGACAGACTCCAAGTTTAATGTATCTATGGCTGCAAGAAGATAAATAAGAATAGATTATAGTATGTCATAATTTCACCTATAAAAAATCATAACACTCCCTCTTTAAGTAGCGTACGCACTCACAGTGACTATAGAACAATCATTATATATAGTTACATATATGTATACATACACTGTAAAAACATCGGTGTTAGATTTAACACCATGGGTGTTAAATCTAACACCGATCAAACTTCAAATAAGGACCACACCCACAGGTGTAGAAAATGTATTGTGACGGTGTTAAAAAGTGTTCGCCTGGCACTTCGTGGTGTTACTTTGACACTGTGGCTGGTGACATTTTTGACACTGCGCAAGAGCTAATTCAATAATGACACCGCATGGTGTTGATTTGATATTGGTGGTTTTAATTTCAATGGTATAACACCCGTCCAGCTTCAATAGGGGACCACACCAACTGGTGTTACTGTGGTGTAAATGTATTTACAGATTTTTTTCAAAAATCAAGTACTTTATTGGAAAATTATTCTTTATCGTCTTGTTGAAGTTCAAAATTAACAAGAAGTGCAGTAACTAAGAAACTATTCAAAAAAACAATTTTAAATTTTTGAAATGACACCCGGAGGTGTTAATCTAACACCATGAATGAGCACCGGAAATTTAACACCAGCTCGGTGTTTCATATTTAACACCGGACTTTTTGCAGTGTATGTATATGTATATTTTATATATGTATATATATATATATATATATATATATATATATATAATTAATGTGTACATATGCATATCAATCATTATAATATATGATCATATAGTTGCATGTATGTTCATGATGTATAGCCAACATAGAAATTATATGAATTAATGTATGCATCAATTATGAGCAAGATCATAAAGGAGTAAGAGAGAGAGAGAGAGATGTTCGTCTTGTTTGTTAATATCACTTGTTGTTGTTTCTTACTTCCACTTTATTGATGGCTGGAAATGCGTATCTTTGACCTGCGACACGTATTGTTATGATCGAAGACAGTGGGATCCATTATCGCCAGTCACGTGTTCGTCGTTTTAATTTCCTCCTTCTACTCCTTGCGACTGGATCCCAGGGTTGCCTCCACCGAAGACCTGGTAGCAAAAGCACAAACATTATGGACTGTATGTTGTAGGTCCTTGGCAAGAGCGGAGTGTGCTTGAACTTGGCTTGTGCTGGCATCCGATTTCCTTTCCGTCTCTATCAACCAAGTGGACGATATCTGCCCTGTGCATTTGAGACTAAATGCAATGGAAGAGCAGACGTCTGGGAATGTTGCTATTGACATAATTTGTCTGGTGACCCTTTCAACCCCGTCTGAAGCAAGGACCGTGGCTGATTTTAAAGCAAAACTTTCGGGGGGAGTGGGAGGGGGAGTGAAGAGCATTACAGCATTCAACGGGGGACAGGATAAAGGAACGTTCTGGTGGATCCGAATACACGCTTTATCTTGCGAGTGCTTGAATCAAGGTCAATGTCCACCAAATGTATCGGAGTGTAAGACGGTTTACATTTTGACTATAATGAGATATGAGCAGCGATAATCAGAGAGGAAGAGACCTATTGTTATCATAGACAAACACACGCACTCGCACACACACGCTTGTTTTCGTGTGTTCATCAGTTTTGTATAAACATAACTTTAAGGGCTTGTCTGCCTTATACATTTTATAAATGACTATCGGTGTGTATGTGTGTGTGTGTTCAGACCTATGTAATAATGCGTGCATAATTTACTTAACTGCGTTTTTGTCTGTGTGTGCGTGCGTGCGTGTGTGCGCATGGTGTTGTGTGTGTGTGTGTGTTTGTGTTTTTTTTTTTTTGTGTGTGTGTGTGTAGTTAACGTATGTGTAAGCCTTGATGGCTAACGACAACGAAGAGTTCTGGGTACACCGATTCGCGAGGTTTGGGTGAAATTGGCGTCAAGCTATGGAGGTGAAGAGGGGACCATTATTTGGCTTCACGGCTACCAGATGAATGATATTGGCAGAGTCATAATGCCACGTTTCACTGCTCTTCGCTCTACTTTGAATCTTCATAGTCAGACCTTCAGCTTTATAATCTATCAATGTGATGTCTCGACGTAATTAAAACCTTCACAATATAAAGAAGCGATAGCCAACAAGCATAATAGTACAGTCACTCGGGTGCTGTTATACGGTTATAATTCATTTATACATCCATGAAGTCTCCGTAGTCATTACACTCTCATTTATCTTATTACCATTACACAGCATGCAAGTACTAAAACCTGACAATTCGCTTGATTGTACTTAACGTTTGCCGATAATTGACGTTCAAGAATGTAGAATTTGAAATGCAATTCACTGATTTGCAATATGTATTCAATTGTCTTCATAAGACACGTGTGATAAAACAATGCATGTCGTTGGTGGAAAATGATGGTTGTTTGCTATGTTGTTTTTGTGTGTGTGTGTGTGGTACTCGATTGGTGTGATATATATTTGAGTTAACACACGGAATACACACACAGAGACATATGTAGGCCTATGTATATGCATACACATAACACACAAACACACACACACACAACCGCACACACACACATAAACATATCTTCATATGTATGCATTTTCAGAAACAAAAGAGACACAATATACAGCCTGGATGTACAACAAAACACTACTAATATATAGAATATGACGGTCATTATATCAACGTTTTAAATGTATGTATACAGAGATATAGAGAGGATTCTCTTACTATAGCTCGAAGTTTTCTCTTACAGATACGTAAAGAGTGTTTTGGGTATTTTTATATTGTTATTATGTTAACATCTCAAGTTATCAATACAATCACAGGTTCTTACTATCTCTAACAAAGGTGAATATTTTCTGCCCCTCTCGCCCCATTTTTGTTCAATACACACAAACGCTCGCTCGCGCACACATACAAACAGTCAGGTACACATGAGATAAAAAGAAAAAAAAAGACTGCGCAACGTATTATCTCCCATTAAACTCCAATTTCCTCGCGCTATCATTGCAGTACTGACAGGCACTAAACTCAGATAAACGACACTTTGATAACTTTTGGCCCCTGTGATCGTATCCCCGCCATTTAAATCGGAAACACATCAGTTTACCCAACAAGGTCTCTCACCATCAACTGCGATAAATTCACATCCTGCAAGATGATAATATTGTCAGGCATTTCAAGGAGATTTGGAGTCATCGCAGGCTTCACAAGGATAAAGCACCATCTTTACATTTAGTTTAAGCAATGTGATGCATTTTGAAATCTTTAACATGATTACAATAACTAATAAAGCCTAATCTGACGATTTTCCCATATATATATATATATATATATATATATATATATATATATATATATATGTGTGTGTGTGTGTGTGTGTGTGTGTGTGTGTGTTTAAATTGTGATTCTCCTTAAGGGGGAAACTGACTATTAAGTATGTAATGTAAGGTAATAGATTTTATTAGCACACACTAGAATTTACTGTTTATTTACTTTCTTTTCTTTTCGTTTTTTAGGTGCAACACAGGAAGTAAGAGAGTGTGGATATCATCAGACATCTTAAAGCCACTATTTATCATTTGCGGATGAACAAAAACAAAAAAGTGCTTTAAAAAAGCTTTAAAATGTGTGTTAAACGTAGAAACAATCAACGTAAAATGTTAATCAGTAAAATCAATTTAAAGTATTTTTAAATAGAATATAAACAATAGATTTATTGTTTCTAGAATAAACCGTCTGCAGTTATTGCTTTATGAGAAAAGAATTCATAATATCTACTAATATGTGGGACTCATTATAAGGTAGTATGTTTTGTGATAAAATATGCATCACACTTCAAACATTTTGAACTCACTCCTCCCAATGGTAAACAGTGGCTTTTAAAAGAAATTTGTCCCCCTCCCCCTAAAAAAATCCAACCTTTAAGATCTATGTCAATACGCGTTAAATAGTAACGAACGTAGTAATATAAGAATGTAAAGGAAATTTTGATAGAGAGTAACAGAGAGAATAGAGAGAGAGAGAGAGAGACAGAAATAGATAGATAGATAGATAGATAGATAGATAGATAGATAGATAGATAGATAGATAGACATATAGATATATAGATATATTATTCAAGCACCTTCCGCCGCAACCGTGATCCTGGTGACTTTGTTGTTATTGGCGAAAGGGCGCCATCACAAATTTGTTGTTACGTTCTATTTCTTACTTTCCCTCCTGCCTGACGTGAATGGGCCCCCCCCCCCCACACACGCACACACATACAAAGTGTAATAACGTGATAGGGTTACTTTTTTTTAAACCAATTTGATTTCCCAAAGATGTACAAAGCAAACAAAAAAAGAGGTCTTTCAGTACACGTGGCACTTAGACATTGAAAGTAATTATGTCAATAACTTCAGAATATGAAATACTTTTCCCAATATCATTCAGTCAACTCCTTGTGAACTATAAAGCATATTTGTATGTATTTGTATATTTCAAGTACACGTATATTTATACACACACTCACACATAAAAATGTATACATTATGTTATATATTTTCAAGCAGATGAGTAGACACACCTAACAACATGGACTCGTGAGTTGGTGTTTTTGTTGCATTTTCTTTCTTTTCTTCTGTTCCGAGTATTTATGAAATGCATTTATGTATGGAATCCAATTTATTTCATTGTTTAGTGTAGAAAGCCATCATCAAGATCAAGTATACTTGCTTAGAATATCATTTCACACTTTGTTTGTGATGTGATACCTATATACAGTGGAAGCCGGGTGACACGCCGGCAGAGTTTCCATCAAAGAAAAAGGCATAGGCATGAAGGTATAGTGAATAGGGAAATGGTGGATCATTTAAGTTTAAGGAAGTTATGAGATCTTGCTCCCAGATGAAAACGTCATGTACGTGCAGTTTTGTGTATATAAAATGGTTACGTGCAAACTTCAGCATCTACACTCCCTTCAGCCATAAAAGAATTAATAAATTGCTCTTTTGTTGCCTACATGCAGACACACAAAATGATACGAAAGATTACATTTACATGCATGTTTACACGTTTGTCTTTTTTATTGAATTAAAATAAAAGGAAAAAGTATGTGAGATGTTTTAACGTAGGCAGGTAGAAGAAACATGATCTGTCCCAAATATGAAAGCTTCAGGAAACAAGAGAAATTCTGAAATATTTTAACTTTTTCAACTTTAGTTCCGAGTTTCGTGAAAGTTTTATTTTGTTTTATTGGTATTTTGCTGTAACACTTAAGTAAACATGGAGTGGAATTGCACTTCATGAATAGCGTTTCTTTCTCTTTCAAGTGAAAACTACTTCAGTTTCATTTTTACTGAAACTTTAGAAATTATCAGCTGTATTCCAACTATGAATCGATTTATGTTGTAATATGGACAGATTGTCCATTATATTTCATTTCAATCTATAATTTCGAGGCATCAAAACGAAGCAAATTTTCCTCAGATTGCTTCGACATAAGGTGCATCCATATAGGGAACATTAAAGTGTTCTTCTTCTCTATTAAATTAAATTAATATTAAATTAGAGGGACATTTCTTTATAAAATCATCGCCGTTTCCTGTTTTCCAGATATTTCGTTTTAGGAGAGATTATTCGAATATATGCATTGTAGAAATGAATCTGGTTAATCTAGAGCACTAAAGTGTTCTTCCTCATCTTCTCTAAAAGAAATTACAGGGACTTTTTCCTAAAATGTCATCAGTGCCTATTGTTTTCCAGATATTTAGTTTTGGAGAGAAAATTCTAATATTTTGGATTGGAGAACTTTCAATATTTCAATGTATTTTCGTACTTCTCAATGAGCAAAATAAAATGATAAACATGATATCCAGCTTGGATATGCAATAAAAAAAATATTATTGACATAGAACATAGTGGCCAATAGTTGAAAGTCAAATTTCAAGTAAAAATGCTGGAGAAATACTATGGAACCTGCTTAAAAGCAAACTCGTTATTCGTAGGTCTAAATAGAAATCTAGTGTAAAGAGTAAGAAGCACTGAAACAACTAAAGACTAAACTAAGGAAAAACGGACAATGATATTCAAGAGTTAAGAATAATTATTCTGAAATGCAATGATATAGGAGAACAGATGAACCTCGTGCTCTCATACAAATTAACGGTTGTTATTATAGCAATATTGACGATGGTGCAAAAGTGCTATTGGGACATTCATAAAACAATACACCCAGATATGGCTCTGGTTAATCGAGAATGCAGCCCCTTTACTGCCCCGTCAAAGGTGATGTAATATTCTCTTTTTTCCCAAATATCTGTTCGGCGTGCTCGCAATATGTTGCTGCATCGCTGGTCACAATCTCGGGGGAGACGCTCTGGACACCGCCCCTCCTGGCTAGACGAAGAATAGCTCCTTTGCTGATACCCTGGATGTTCTTATCTCGTATCCAGTGATGATGTCTAGCAATGGTGCATAATTCGTGCTTCTTTTGCTTCTTATGCGACGGAATTAACGTACATCGTTCCTATAGCCCCTTCCACACACAAGCCAGTTTTCCGTTCAAAAACTATTTTCTATAGTCGACACCTGATATTCACTGAGGAAACATATTGAGAACAGCGCTTCATTATTTCAGCTGGAACCCAGTCGGTATTTGGGGAACATTCTATATGACAAGACACTGGTATGTAAAGAATATTATGTATTTATATATCTATGTGCGTATGTTGGTATTTTACTATTTCATTGTGTGTGTATGCATATTTGTTTATATACATCCACATACATATGAAAATGTAGAAAGCATTTACGCTAACAAAACTGCTTATCTACATTTATAACCAGTCACACTCCTGAATTTGAAGAATTTGGATTTCCTTTGGCTTTGTGTAAGTGACTATATTAGTGGTACATATTATTTGCCTCATCTTATTTACAATGTTCTACTGCCGAAAATGTAGGAAAGCAAACAAGAAGATAAACATAATATTATGTTACGAAAATCGACTTCGCTGTTACGATGAGGTCAAACTTGCAGTAGAGTACACATTTAGATAGATCAGTTTTTTGACCTGATAGTAACATGCTACTTCAAACCAAAGGGTTGTGAAGTTGACGACACACTGCACTTATCACTTATCATATTTTAAGAAACGTGTTTTTGTTGCCGTTCAGCAAGTTCACCGATATTTCTTTTCTAATGATTTAATTTCATAGCATTTTTGTTACATTTTTACATGATCCAGTGATACATAATAATTTGTACAGTGTAATATGTATGTATGTATACATTGCATCATTGTATATATATATATATATATATATATATCTATATATATATATATATATATATATATATATAGATAGATATATATAATAAGTTACACAATGCACTTGAATTAGTTCAGAGTATAACGGCATTATTTATAAATTGAGAATTAAACTATGTGAGGGGGAACCTACAGAAAAGCAGATGAGTGGGGGAGGGGGGTAGGTCTACTGCAATAGAACTGGACCCACACACAGAAGTATAACAACTGGACAAACGCACACACCAACACAAAATATGAATAAATGAACGGAAGAGAAGAACACCAAAGTATCAAGCCGGTCATAAATTGAGAATCAATCAAGAATTATAATAAAAGCAATAATAATGATAATGATAACAATAATAATGATGATAATGTGGGTACCTGCAAGTTGTAGCAATGGGCACAAAAACATATGCACAAGGACGCATCAAAAAATGATTTGGGCTTCGCATTGAATTTAATGTATATTCTGAAATTCTTCATACCTTACAATGACGCTTATATAACCTTCATCTGAGTAAGATTATGCTTCTGTAATACAATTAAAGGGAAAATCATGAAATAATTTGCAAGTTTGTTCCAATGCAATTATTTCAGCTAGAACCCAGTCGGTATTTAGGGAACATTCTATGTGACAAGACAATGGTATGTAAAGAATATCTATGTATTTATATATTTATGTGTGTATGTTTGTGCTTTACTATTCTATTGTGTGTGTGTGTGTGTGTGTATGCATGTAGATATTTGTTTATATACATCCATATACATGTGAACATGTAGAAAGCATTTACACTAACAGAACTGCTCATCTACATTTATAACCAGTCACATTCCTGAATTTGAAGAATTTCGATTTCCTTTGACTTTGTGTAAGTGACTATGTTAGCGGTACATAATTTGCCTCATCTTATTTACAATGTTCTACTGCAGAACTGATAGGAAAGCAAACAAAGAGATAAATGGGTGCTGTTCGTTATTCCGAAGGTTCGATATTCCGAAGGTTCGCTATTCCGAAGGTTCGTTAATCCGAAACACGCAAATTCTTTATACTTAGAGGTTCGTTAATCCGAAAATGAAAAAGGATTCGTTAATCCGAACATTTGTGGCGTTATTCCGAAGGTTCGTTATTCCGAAGATTTGTTCATCCGAAAATGAAATTCGGAAAAACGAACCTTCGGAATAAGGAATCTTCGGACTGAAGAGCCTTCGGAATAACGAGCTGTAACCGAGATGAACATATATTACAAAATCGACTTCGCTGTTACGATGAGGTCAAACTTGCAGTATAGAGTACACATTTAGATAGATCAGTTTTTTTTTACCTAAAAGTAACATGCTACTTCAAACCAAAGGGTTTTGAAGTTGACGACACACTGCACTTATCTCACTTATCATCTTCTAAGAAACGTGTTTTGTTGCCGTTCAGCAAGTTCACTGATATTTCTTTTCTAATGGTTTAATTTGATTACATTTTTACATGATCCAGTGATACATAATAATTTACAAAATGTATGTATGTATGCTGTATGTATGTATATATTGTATGTATATATATATATATATATATATATATATATATATAAGTTACACAATGCACTTGAATTAGTTTACAGTATAACGGCATTATTTATATATTCAGAATTAAACTATAATGTGAGGGGGAACCTACAGAAAAGAAGATGGGAGGGGGGTAGGTCTACTGCAATAGAACTGGCACCAACACAAAATATGAATAAATGAACGGAAGAGAAGAACACCAAAGTATCAAGCCGGTCATAAATTCAGAGTTAATCTAGAATTATAATGAAAGCAATAATAATGATAATGATAACAATAATAATGATGATAATCTGTGGGTACCTGCAAGTGGTAGCAATGGGCACAAAAACATATGCACAAGGACGCATCAAAAAAATGATTTTGGCTTCGCATTGAATTTAATGTACATTCTGAAATTCTTCATACCTTACAATGACGCTTATAAAACCTTCATCTGAATAAGATTATGCTTCTGTTATACAATTAAAGGGAAAAGCATGAATCATTTGCAAGTTTGTTCCAATGCAAGTGAATTAAAGCGCTGACTAATGAAACAACTTGCCTATTCAGCTCAGCTAAACAAGTCATGAAGTTAAAAAAAAAAACATTTCAAGGTGTGTAATTAGCCTGTAATATGTAATTATCTTTTCAGAATGTTGCAGAGCAAAAAAAAAAAAAAAAAAAAACACACACACACAAACAAAACAAAACAAGAAGGAGATAAAAAACATTAAAAATAATAGTATTACTCTTAAACAAGGCCAGCTTTGTCATCCAAGTTTAATGCCAATTCTTGTATCCTTTCCACAGATGTTTTGTATGATGATTTGATATATAAAGATACATGTTATTCTTATTTTAGTCCAGTAACTGTTCTAGATACTTTTTTGGGTAACAATGATGATTATTGTGTTATAATGGACATCCCACTACATGACAATATCGACGCTATCATTCCTTGCAACAACGAAAAAAACTAAAACCCATACTGAATTCCAAAAAATATCAACGAAAACCATTGTCCAAAAAACAAAACATTCAGAATAGAAAAAGACAGACAAAAAGATCCTGAACATGTAACATGTAACATGTAACATGTAACATAATATCGTATAGAACATTCATGAACAAACATCTGTTAATGTAGAAAACAGACATTAATGATACTGTTCGGTGCCATGCCGTAAATTAACGTTAGGACGCACCCAGCATGGTTTTCATCACATTTTATTACTTCATTTATTATGACACGATCCGATGTATGATACGGCTTACAATGCCGAGGTGCCTGGTTTGACTCCACTGCCAGCAGGTTTTTGTTTTTGTTTTAGTTTTTAGTTTCTGGGGGTGTTTTTTGTGCTCCTAATCGAGACATTTTTTTTATCTTCAATGTCTCTCAGAGCGTCTTCTGTGGAATCTTGCTTGTATACATTTTTATGGCCAAGTGAAATGAATGCAATCACACACACACACACACACACACACACACACACATTTCATTGCCTTTGCATTGCAGGAACATGCATCTATACAATAGTTATCTATTCCACGTAACTCTAACAATTACTTTGTATGAGTAACCCTCATTCATATGTGACCACAAAAAAGTCAATAGAATTAAAAGAACATAAGATGTAATATAAATGTAACAAAAAAATGTAGAAATCTCTTGTAGACGTAGACATACCACACTACATGAGGCGTGTCCACATGTATGTTGCATAAATGCCAGCGTCCATAAATTCCCTATACATGCAAGACGATCTTACCAATTTCGCTTTCCTCTACTTCGCATATTCTCGCACTCAAAACACTTGTTTCTACAGGATTAAGGTTTTGGTATCAATCATTAGTGATGATTTAAAAAAAAAATCCACCAAATCTTGATGTATCTCTACGAAAATTGACGACAGAATTATGTGGTTTTTATATAACATTTGAATTAACTTCTTGTGGTTTTTCGTTTTCCAGCTAATCTGCATAATGTATTTGATGTCAATTCCAGTGCCCATGCCAGTGAATAGTCTGGCAATTGCTTTGTACCTTCTGCTGACCCCTTCCTCTTCAATAGTCCTTCCTTCTCTCTCTTACTGTCAATGTCTCTTGCTGTTTGTCCTGTCTACGTCCTTGTTTCCCAGATCGTTAGTATTTTCTTTGTGCTTATGTTTCTGTGTGCTTCCATTACTTTACTTCTATTTTTTTTCTTTTGTAAGTCTTTTACGTTGGTCTCTCTTTTCCAACAACACATTGGTTTTTAACAAATTGTTTTACACGGATTATGCACTTGCTTTGCCGCTTTCCTAGTGTATGTGTATATGTATTCCATTGATTTGTTGCGTTCGTTTGATCTATAAAAAAAAAAAATGTGACATTGGAAACAAATTCGAAATACATTTCATTAGTCTTTAGCCATCTACAAGCATCCCTGATAGCGAAGGTACGCTTAAGACTGAGCAAGCTAGCTCTTGTGATGAATGATTGCTAAATGTAAGTTCTCTAGATTGCTATAAAAATACAACAAGCTACTCGTATTTCTCTCTGTACTTTGTTCATGGGGATTAGATACAAAATTGTTTAAAACACGTTTGTTATTCGTTTTATTCCTATATTTGCTTCTGCATCTTATAGTGTATAAACTTGTCAACAGTCTTTACTCAGAGGATGACAATCCGCAATAAGGATTCCGTACATCCTATATAATTTACTGAACCTACTGAAATTCTCTGTAAAAGAAAAGAAATATGTGAATTCAACAGAATCCACTTATTTCAAAGATACAACTACCGAAACCCTAGCTTGAAGAACATAGGCAAGACCCTTGTCATGCTTGTTCCCTTTGAAGTTGTCTGAAATGGCATGAAGGCAAAGGAGGTCGACGGATGGGTATTTGTCAACCAGTTTGACGCACTTTACTTTCAGTGAAGTTCTCACAGATCAATTTATTTATATTCGTATTGCAATACTGAGTAGTTTTATGTATCATGCAGTATAATCTGGTTTATGAATTGAAATACATTATTGTAACTGAGTGAGCCCGGAAACAGGAAGAGAAATGATTAAACCGAATTTGTATCAGGTTGAAAATTCCATCTAACAGTTTTATCTACAATGGCTGAAGTGCCATTATTGTCTTATCATTTTTTATTGTGCACTCTGCAGCTGCTACACTTTTGAGGGGTTTAAGCTATTTCAATGAACGATCTAGGAATTTATATTCATTGTGAGTACAGTGTACTGTGTCATTTAAAAACCTTTTGCACTACAAGAGAAAAGAATTACAAAACAAGCAAAATAAAACAAGGTGTACGAAAATTATTTGACCAGAGTCATAAATAAATATAGTTTTAAAAAGGTATTGCTTACCATTTGGGGTAGTATTTCAAAAAATATTCGAGTTATCATATTTGATGAATATGTGTAGGTCATTTTTTCACAAAAAAAAATCCCACCATATTTTTGCAATAAAGCCTAAAATATAAGGAAATATCACTATTTTTCTCCATAAACCATAACTGTGTAATATACGGTTTATTTCATTATGACTATTGTTCACATTTTGTATATTTCACAATACGTCTATACCATTGATTCTACTGACTCAAATTTTTACATTGGTTGTTTCTGTCCATAGCTCACATTTTTAGAAATATTCTGAAGCACTAAAGCTGGGTTTTTGCTTCATCTGCAAATGGTAAATAGATACATGCATTGAGAATCTAACTGTACCATTGCGGGATGATGCAAAAGCAGACATAAACCCCATGAACAAGTGAATTCTTTCGCGAACGTTTTGCTTATGGCATTTCCAGCATCCATCAGGAGACATGAATTGCTCGAGGCATGATGACAAACAGGTTCTCATACCTGAAATATTGGCAAGGAACACAGCCAACACCGCATTTTGGCAGATTGGTACGGGGTGGTGACGGTGCAGATATTCGGTTGAATGCCGCTTCACTTTACCATGGGCATTCTCTTTGACTTTTCAGCAAAGCAAAACGAAGACAACAAATCTATTAAGGGAAATAATAAACAACTAATCACTAACCTAACGCAATATATTATCATCTTAAAAAAAAAAGATAAAAAATCGAAAAGTTGACATACTCTCATCAATATTCGTTGTGCTTCATTAAGCATCATTCTTTTGTAATTATGCAATCACATAAAGTCAAAAGACTTCTAAAGTTTATTCAGTGTTGCGTAAAAATCATCAGATGACGGTGTTAAACGGATGAAACTGCCGGTCCATTTGTTGGTAATCCAAAATAATATTCGTTATATCCTTGGAAAAAAGTTTGGAAAGGCATCGGAGAACACTCTATGAAAAGAACGCTAACTTTGTTTTTAAAAAAAGAAGAAGTATATATCCTCATTTTCAAACATATATACTTTTTTTTTCTCTCTCTCTCTCTTGAGTCTCTCTGTCTCACACGCACACACACAGACACACATGCACTCACAATATACAGAGAGAGAAAAAAAAAGTAAGATAGAAACCTATTTTGTTAAAATCTATACTTCAGATATTCATCAAAAGCTTTCAATGTAGCGAAGGGGAAAAGGCAAAAAATTGACGTATTTACCATAATTATTAATTTTTTTTGTGGGGGGGGGGATTCTGAATGCTTTGTTTGCTTATGTTACATTTAAATGGGGATAAGTATTTCAAACAATTTGGAAGTTTTGTCTTTTGGCGTCACTCATTTGACAAGAAAAACTAATCGCACCGTGTGCTTCGGGGTAGGGGTTGGCGAGGGTGGATGTTAATGTAGTCCGTCGAAAAACCTTGAAAAAGTGGACCTCCCTTTCATTCGCTATGTCTGTTTTAAAGCGTGTGTTTCTACTAAAATGGTAGCAAAAGTTTCTTCATTGAAAATGGGCATGAGGCAGAGCTTAACGTTCAACAACAATGATTACATTTGTATATCTCTCTTACGAACTATAGGTTGTTTTACAGCGCTTTGCAACGTGCCATTATCTATATAGTAAAATCTATACAGTAAAAAAAGAAAAAAATTCATCTGCTTAATTGTTCTTAAAATTATATATGTCTAAATGAATTACAAACCTAAAACAAAGTATTATATATCAAATCTAATACACCATTGCAAAAACACATATATTTTCCAAATGAATGAGATTCAGGGCTTAATTCAATAGCGAATCTTCATATCACATTTTATAATGATATATTGCATTGTAAATAAAAGCAGGAGTGTTTATATCTTTCGTTTAATAAAACGTAAGAAATCAAAATTCACTTCAAGTTTTTTTTTTTTTTATTTGGTTATCATTAACTTTTTTTGGGTAAATCTAAAAACTTCTCCACAAAGAGATTGCCAGTCCTACTCCTGTAGATTGTAGGCCTACTGATGTGCCAGTACCGGCTGCATAATATTCCCGAGGATTTTAGTGTAAAGTGATAACGCTCAAAACCTCTCTCCAGCAGTCCTGCCCTACATAGGATGACCTGTCATGTTGCACCTATGAACCTCACGCTTCCCCCATAACTCAGAAATCTAATCAACTTCACAAACAACTAAGCTACATTATGCGGCTCAAAATTTCTTTCTCTTACCTCGTCGGTACCTCTCTTCGTTATGGCAGCCCCCTGATTCTTTATAAAAAACAGTATATATGATAATGATTTGTGTTTTACAAACTATCATTATTTTATATGTAATCAGTAATTAAATAATTATGATATAATTGTACCAGCTGTTTTGATATATGGTATTAAAAATGATGTTGTTTTGCAGGATAGAGTTGAAAGAGAGAAATTTGGCAGATGATAGTTAAAAAGTGGGGAAAAACACACTGGAAGCGAAAAAATCTTTTCAAGCTGATCTGATCAGTTTATTGAATACATTTTTGGTGTTCGGGATTTTAAAGTGCATCAATTTATGAGCCTTGCAGCATTCTTCTGTTGATTCGTTCGAAGAAATTCGTTAAAGAATCTTCTCTCGTAATGGCGAGACTGGTGTAAATCTGTATCTGCGTAACAATGTCTCAATATGTCTTTATATGATAAATATACATAAACTTGCGAACTCTCGAAGGTATAAAATTTGAAGTTGGACAGCTTAATCTATCACTGTAGCAATTACAAGCAAAGAATCAAACGTATGAGATATTTCGTCATATGTCCTCTAGAAAGTCCATATCTGTTTGATTTACCATGACTTCCTACGTCTCCTTTGTCAGCATGAGATGTGAACTAAATCACAAAATATTGAGCGATCACGAGTGGAATAATTGCATGATTACAGTGTTCGTGTCGCTATTTCAATGAAGAAGTTGCGACTTTTTTGGTTAGTTTTGGCATATCTAGTGCTCACAGATTATGATACAAAAAATTGGACAATTTTGAATAAGGCTTTTACTTCGTATATATCCATGTCTTTGAACAAAAACAAAAACAAAACATATACACAAATTAGAATTGTTTTTGAAATTGATATTCATCGACTGATGATACATGACGGTCTCTTTTGAAATGCACAGGCTAGAGAAAACTTTCTCCCGAGCCCGATGTCAACACGCGCCTTGTAGAGCCTCCTGAGATGTGGTATTCCATTCATCTACGAGTATAACAGCCACAGGTCCGCCAGCGGGGTGGCGTCGGGGGGCTCTTCTGCCCGTAGCATGGTCACGCTGATTCATCAGCAGTAGTGCCAGATGGTGATCTGCCGTATTGTAGAACGTAGCTCACAGTTTGCCCTTACAGAAGCACTTCTTTAAAATACTATTAACATATTGTACATGTTTAGTAGTGCAATTGTTCAAGGTCCTATGAAGCTTTTAGGGTATATGCTTCTTTTCTGTTTTTTTTTTTTAATATTTACATAATGACGCTAACAATGGAACTGAATTGAAAGACACAGTTTAATTGTTTAGCACATCTTGTCTAATGGTGATATTTACTTATTTCTGAATTCAGTGAGTTTTTAGTTGTTATTACTAATACATTTAGTGATTTCTCTTATTTTATTTCACTGTTGGTGGTATTGCTTGGCGGAGACTTGGGGGAAACACCGTTCCATATATAGGTCTTCACCAGATATGAAGGCCGGACCCACCGGCGAGCCATGCGATTTCTATGATCCCCTCATTCCCCAGGAATTTTGCCATGATCCCGGCTCTGATAAGCTGGGTAGTGTCATATTGTATCAACCTCCAGCATTTCGCAGGCGTTTTTACTGGCCATGGCAGTTGGAATATACCGACAAAGACCCGAGACCATGTCGCCCCCATACAGAGTCCTCCTCCAAACGATGTCTTTAGATCGATGCAACACAAAGTTATCCAAGTTTTTCAAACATCTGTCCTTTCTATATTCTTCATATATAAGTATCCTTTTTTGACTCAATGGTCCCGACAACATAATTAAGATATTCTTTATTTGCTTGTTCTCATTTACAATGCAACGATATTTGAACACAACGGACTTGAAATTCAAAGCTTAACAAGATAAAATATTAATGTCTTATTTTCTATATAGTTACATATTTGGCTGGTTTAACTGGTTTCGTTTTGATTCAGTGTCAATGCTATTTTTGTTGAATAGATCTATCAGAATTTCAAAACAAGCTTAGGATTATCTAAATGTCCTTATTTCGTTGTTTTCATCACACATCCCCTCTGTAGGCTACTTCACAATCAATGTTCATCTAAGGTTAGCGGTCGACGATAAAAGAATCGAATGCGTTGATGTTTAGCTCAGGCTGGCAGATAGATTAGGGCTCAATATATTTTTCATGTTCTCTATTGCATGGAGGTTTTCCAATAGACATGAGGCATAATGGATACTTGGACTTTCTTGACAAGAGTTCGTCCGAGACATCAAATCAAGATGCAAAAATAGACGAACATTGTTACCACACCAAGCTGAATGTGTGATGGGAACTTTTTCCTCCAAGTAGTAACAACTTTCACATTGAATGAGTCTTTTTTTTTCTGATTTTGTACTTCCATCTAATCCCTCACTTCACTAAATTCCGTATTAATAAATTTAATCAACAAATATCAGTACACAAAAAAAAGTTATGGTGTACATTATTTTGTCTGTTTATATGCTTTATCAGATCAACTCAAAATCACATTATTTACACACAATTGGCAACAATTTGACAAGTGGCAAGAGAAACATTTAGTCAAAATCATACATACAGAAACATTTGACCTTAAATTTCCGGATAACTACCAAAATTTAATCATCTGTTCCTTGTGTCATTTTCAACCTTTCCTGCAAGTTTCATCCAAATCTGTGTGCAACTTTTTGAGTTATAGTATGGAATCAACACGACAAAAAATAGTATTGGGTAAGGAACACTAATGATAAACCAATTCAACAGAAAACATATGAGTGTTGGTGGTTTGTTGTTTTTTTTTAGAAAAGAAAAACGATAGTTTAATTGATTCAGTCATTCAATTTTATTTATCGAGTTTTTAATCATAGAAAGATAGGTTAACACTGAATCGAATCATGGGGATATGATATGTTACAGACGAAGTGGCAAGTTATTACGACAAAACAGCAGCAGCATTACATTTTTTCTAAAGCAAAGCACTATTTATAGATAACATGGAAAACGGCATATGCCGTTTGAAAAGATCATTCTGTATACATCACTGTACATGTAATCCCTATAGACAAGTAACTGTTATTCCGAAATTTCCACAGCTCTTATCAACTAGGCCCATGTCAAAATATAGTTGCACATAGTGGCAATATGCAGAGGTTCATTACCAACTTAACAAGCAAAGGAGTTCATGAGTTTTTTTTTTTTTTTTTTTTTTTTTTTGGTCTGGATCTTTACTGATCGCAAGAATCCAACAAATCACCGGTATCCTGCAATGCTGAATAAGTAAATAAATAAACAGATAAATGAATGTAATACAGATCTTTACATCACTGGCGCTATCATCATTTACACAAAATAAATTTGAATGGTACTAAGCCCCTAAGTTCAGGTCTTGAAATATCGAATATCATTGACCGCTCAGTCTAGGTATACATAGAAGTCAGAATAAAAAACGACACAGAAAAACTTCTCTACAACTTCATCTGTACAACGTAATACAATTGTACATACCTCATTGTCAGCAGATGAAACAAAGGAAAAGAGGACTAAACGGAAAATGTAACGCAGCCAAAAACTTTTATGATATGGTGTGCTTCCTGTTGAGACGTCATATAATTAGTTTAAAACCAATCTAAGATTATGAAACATAAAACTGAAATAAAAGATATTTTTACCTATCCCCTTATTCGCATGAAGAAGGTTTAGATATATATTGATAATGGTGTTTTAAGAGTAGCTGCGTAAATAAGACAAATATGCAAATTTGAATTGCAGAAGTCTTTAGTTATCATCTAAAACTTATGTCTCTGACAACACACCCAGTCCTTCTCCAATATTATATATTACGGCCAGATCTTGAACAAAAAAAAAAAAAAAAAATGCAGAGATTTCCTGTGTTGATAAATTTCACCTGTTTTTTCCCCAAGCCAAATCATAGACGATTGGCGAGTTTAAGATAATGATGACAAGTCGGATGCATTAGATGTGATGCCTGATAAGTCAGAAATATGTTTGCCGTGGATCTTTGTACCATTCATCATTATTCCATATTTTATTTTTTATTTTTGATATTCACATTTATACAAACGAACAACTTGGTTATCGCTCTGTAATTATCACTGTAATTATCATTTTAATATTATTATTATCATTATTATTATTACTACTACTACTACTACTAATACTATCATCATCATTATCAATTGTCAGTCACGTACATATGAATACATGCATTTCAATTTGTTAAAAAATTGATCAAGTTTATCCTTTTCTCTCTGTACTATTTCACATCCAAGATTTGCATTGCAATTCTTAATCGCAAATCACAAAGACACTGAAATCTCTCTCTCTGAACTTAAAAAATTGGAATATCAGGAGTTTCATTTTTTCCCGCGAATGTCGAGATTTTCTCTCGGAGAGCGAGCATTTTCGCGGTGAAGCTGTAACATTTTTTTTTCGTCAGTGTAGCAAATTCTTTCAGTTCTCTTTGTCTCCCTCACGTCTGATCTTTTGTCACAGCAAACAAAGGCTCTGACTTTGTATACACCACGGCGACATTTGTTACGATTGCATGTCGATTGTCAAAGTGTGCTTGAACATAAGTTTATTGTTTTGGTATGTTCGGCCATGCACCCGTGATAAATCATAATCGATTTGTCGAGGGAAAAAAAAAAGGATTTTTTGGATGAGCTCGCGCACAATTTGATGCGGACCAGCTGTTTGGGTTCCTCATTGCATGGTGACGTAAAAAATATGGCATCATCACTGATCAAGGGCAGGGTTATAGGAAATAGGAAAAGGAGATAGCGATAACGATTTCAGACATTGATCAGACACGTCTACAACATAGGAATACAACAAGCAAACATTTTTCTCTCGTTATGTTTTATCATGAGAAAAAGATGATTTTAGTTTTTTTTTCTTTTTTTTTTAATGTGTAAAGTAGTAAATGTTAACAAATATATAAACAAAAACATGCTGTCTCGATTTACAAACAATCATATATATCTATGTGTATATCGGTCTTGTGCGCGAAATAGGTTCTTCTGAGTTTCTTCAGTCACAGGAGCTGCCTTTTCGTGGATTTGAAAGATGTTCCGCTTAGCTGTGCACGACAGCTTTCTGCTCGACCTATGCATTTCTGTATAAATACAAATGTGAGTGAGTTATAATAGTGAAAGGCAACGTTTTAGATAATAAATCTGTTTACTTTCTATGATTCACTTAAGAAAAGTTATAATGCGTATTATCCAATATATTACCGTTACACATTTTAACGTTAAAAGTCTAAAACCAAGAGAAATACAGGCACTAAAGGGAGTGTTACTGAAGGTTTTTCTACTGTCATTAAAAATGAAAGTTGAAGCTCTATAAATGATGAAAGATGAAGAAGGTGCAATGTCTAACCTGGTTCTGCATAAAGGAAAGTTGAGGCTGACCCGGTGTGAAACAATAACTGGTTCCCCAAAACTGTTATATACAGTTTGTATACTGAAGTTTTTAAATGTATTGCAGTGATACCATGATTGTTGCCGTTCCATTAACTGTTTCGTCCAAGTATACGGAATAGCAGTCTCTTTCATCGGTCGTGAATGTAATGTCACTTTATCTTCCTAGCTCGCTTCTGGACGAAACATTGCGGAAGTTTTTGTTTTGTTTTGTTTTTAGGTTATGACTACTTTACGTTAAATTTCAACTTTTACTACTGGTTTAGGATATACAATATATATATAAATATATATATATATATATATATATATATATATATATATATATATATATATATATATATTACATAATAAAATAAACTTCCATGATACCTTAGTTTACAGCGGAGAACATTTTCTAATGTTTCTGGACTGACAACAAATATTGATAAGGAATGCGAACAAAATATAGAGCCCAGTATTGGCTATTACATTTCCTTCGAAATGTATTTGCCTCGTGCATGGGGTGTCTTTTCAAGTAATTTGAGGCGGACAAACAGATGTGATAAAGGAAGAGAAAATGACAAAATATAAAAAGTCAAACATAAAAGTGAAAATCATTCTACGGAAGACCTTTGCGAAAAGACCAGACACGGTGACATATAGGAAAAATGTTAAGAATGTGTGTTGGGTAATTTGAAAAGGTATGTGTATACTATGAGTTCCTCACGCCAAGTCTCCAAGACTTTGGGTGGTATTCTGAAATCCTTCCTAGGAAAAAATTTCTTCCTCTGAAAGGTCAGGGCTTTTTCCTGAGGGGTAGTCTGAAAATCTTCCTAAGTTTCTTCCTAACTTTTTTTTTCCTAAACTTAGGAAGAAACTTAGGAAAATTGCAAATGAGGTTGAATCCTAGGAAGATATGCAAATTTCTGACTGACGAAGAAGTTGGTGTTTTGGGTGAGTTTGTTAAATCCTTCCTAGAAAGAAATTTCTTCCTAGGTCAGGATTTTTTCTAGGTGGCAATATTCTGCAAATCTTCCTAAGTTTCTTCCTAATTTCTTTTCCTAAACTTAGGAAGAAACTTAGGAAAATATGAAAATAAGGATGAATACTAGGAAGATATGCACATTTCTGACTCAGGAAGAAGATGGTATTTTGGGGTGGTATTCTGAAATCCTTCCTAGGAAGAAATTTCTTCCTATGAAAGGTCACGTTGTTTTGTTTTTTCCTTTTTCCTGAGTGGTATTCTGAAAATCTTCCTAAGTTCTCCCTAACCTCATTTTTTAAATTTAGGAAGAAACTTAGGAAAATATGCAAATGCGGATGAATCCTTGGAAGATATGCAACTTTGACTCAGTCATTCAGGGCGTCTGCCTCCATATCCAAAGGACCCGGGTTCTATTGCCGAGTTCTACTTAGTAATGTTGTGTGTAAGTATTCCGTCCCCTCTAGTATGAGGCAATAAACAAAGGACATAAAATGGAGCTCTCATGTGGGAGAGATTCAAAACTCAGGGACGTAAAACATCCCGCCTTGAACATTCATTCATCGTAAAGAGCAGGGAGCGTAGCCCGGTGAAGTGGTCCCCTCTCACATCCAACTGAACCCAATGGAAGACCAGCTAGTGCACCTGAATATGGGCTATGCAGCTATATTTCAGATGGAAAATGAAAAACAAACAAATAAACAAAGCGAAAAGCTTACACCTTCCAGCAAAAAACAATTACAATAAAACGATAACAAGACGAAACAAACATATTGCAACAATCTTTCCACTCACCAACATTAGTTTCAGATTTCGTTTGAAAGTTAAAGATTTCGAATAATTTTGAGAATATTAAAACATTTTGTTATTGGTCATTCCAAATTAAGGACTTTCTCAGCAAGCATACTGTGACCACATTCGACGCACACTTAACACACCGCATGTTAAGAATTATTAGAACTTGAAACTATGATATCAATATCAATTGTCATGGCCGATAAAAATCGAAATTTGTATTCATGTCCTTTAAAGTTCAGTACTTATCTTGATGTATTATTAAGATGAAAAGGTGCGTTCTGGCCCATAATCTCTTTCCTTCCTTGACACCTTGAACCCTACCCATGTTATACTTTCCTATCACCTTTATGCTCATAAACAAGTTATTTTTCCCGTCGGCTATCCGCCTTTTCTGCTCGTGTTTTCTTAGTAATCCTATCCAGTTTTGACACAATCCCCCAACCTACAGGAACTGTTTGTGAAAATCGCACAACCTTTCGGGAGCCTTGTCGCAAACTTTGTCGAACCCTTTCTGAGCCTTCAGTTTACGCTTGTCCCGAGTCCTTGACCTATCAATGTTGTTATTGTGCGTCCAGTACATCCTCTCTCGTTTATTTCGTTTCATCGATGCTTTTTATGTTGTCGTTGTAAGCCATGGTATTCTTGAAAGAATTTGTCCCTCGCTTTTTAGAAGTCGTTAAAAGTTTATCTCTATCACATTCCTATTGAATATATTGATAAATTGGAGTCCTTAATCATAATCATAACAGTGACACACCCCAAATCTTATCTTTAACCAATAGTAGATAACGTTTTTCCCCTTTTCTTTCCCACGGTTTTTTATATTATTGTTGTTGATTTATAGGATTCTAAATTGTATCGATGTTAACCCATGTTGCATTCCATAATAAAAAAAAATAATGGATGAGACGTGTTTTTTATTCTACTGTCACTGACTGATGTCAAGAATGATTGGTTTTTGTAATGTCAAAAAAGAATGATTGTCGTTCTGATCAAGAAAATTAAGAAATACAAACAAACAAAAAAGTGCTAGATAAAGTGAGCCAGAAATTCAAAGTCTTTAGTATTTCGCGCATGCCGTGATTTTCTGCATTATAGATAATTCTACTTATGTAATAATGACCCATTAATGACACTAGGTACATTTCCTGAACGCACTCATCGACATTTTTCACATTTAATAATGAATAACAATATAAGGTCTTACTAAACCTGTAGTTATATCTATATACTAATCGCATTTCGAAAGCCTGTGAAAATTGAAACAACCTGCAAAGCAAATATTTGTTTCAGAAAATATGAATGTGAATTAACCCACTTAGTGCGCGCCACGCTGATTTCCCGTCCATAGTTACACGTGTGAAATTTGTGCATATCTTTGGTTTATTGGCACAGAAAGGGTTGATAAGGTGGATGACACGAATCTAAGGATAAACGCTCATGTACACACAATACACACAAGATTTCCACATGATATTTCTTAAACGGCAGTCTTTGCTTTAAAAAGGATGGTCTCAAAGTTCGTGGGTAAATCAAATTTTATTTCTTCTTCAACTCGTGTCTCTTATAATTATTTCCAATGTTGTTTTTGTTGCAGGTGTAGTTCTTCAGCTTTGATCTTTTTTTTTTTTTGCTTGTTTGTAAATATATCAAAAGAAAATCAGAATATGGGGTGTAAATTTTCTACATTTTGTCTCCCTCTGCAGAAATTAAATCTTGTAGCTGCTGATCTACATTTTTAACCCCTCTGCTTAATAATTTTTTGCTTCAATCTAATATGCCTTGTCCGGCTTGGACTTCTTAACATACCAATGGCGGAATTTCGGAGCTTGGGTATTTGTTTCAAGTTCATGGTGTCACTGCCGGCAACCAAGGACAGTCTGGTGGTAGTGTCGCTTGCCCGGTAAGCAGTAGATGACAGGTTCAATTCCCGCTGGTCCCTTTTTTCCCTACATGTTTGTTAAAAAGTTTAGATCAGCAGTTGCGATCTTACAAATATCCTTTGTACAGAGGGAGACAAATAAAAAAAAAACAACTTGTAACCCATATCTTCACCACTCTGCTTAGTAATCTCTTGCTGTAGATAACAAAAGAATGACAAATTTGGAGCTTTTCGTTTTCTATTCTTATCAAAAAAAAATTCACAAGATGTGAACGAACTCAAAGCAGATTGTTTTTGAAATCAGTAAAGTGATTTTTTTTTTCAACTTATTTCATTTCAATCAGCAAAAGGTTTTTTTTTTTTTAAGACGCTATGTTAGGAGCGTTGACGATATGTACATAGACGTGTGTGTGTGTGTGTGTGGGTGTGTGGGTGTGTGTGTGTGTGTGTTTGCCTGTTTCCAGCACCTTTGGACCTCGTGGGTCGAACTGCTTTCAAAGAGCGTGTGTCTTTTCATTGTTTGACGATTAATTACGGCTGATGTCACACAAAATGTCTCTGATGTTACGGAAAATGTCAGGTGACAAGAAACTTTTAAGATACAACAGTTTAATTTTGAATGTCATTGAATTTTTAAAGATTTCTTACCTTTGAAGAGTTAACGAATTATGAATAAGACTGTAAGCAAGAGCTTACAAATCAGTGAGATTAGGCCTACGTCTGGGTGCCAGAGGCTGAACCGGGTTTTACCGTAAGCCCGATGTGTTTTGAGGCTTTTATCCTATTTCGTGGGTGCTGAATCCGAATCTGAATGATTTCAGCTTTTGCATCTTTGAAAGCAAAAACCTCAAAGACGCAAGTGTTGCATCCACCAGGTTCAGAGTCAGCACCCTCGAAATAGGGTAAAACCATCAGTTTATTTTCAATTTACTCACCATTTATAACGAAAGACTGAATTCTATCAAAAATTTAATTTTTGCCGGCCGTTTGGATATCTCAAAATCCCCAGGGATGCAAGGGTTGCTTCATGCAGATTCGGATTCATCACCCTCGACATAGGTTAAAAAACCATCATATATGTTATTTGATTTTACCATTAGTATGAGGAAATACTTATATTCAAAACCTATTTTCGATGGCTAATTTAGATATCTCAAAACCCTAGAGGATGCAAAAGATGCATCACCGAGATTCGGATTCAGCATCCCCGAAATATTGTAAAACCGCCAAAAAGCATGGATCGGGTGGACGGTAAAACAAGGTTCGGCCTTTCGCACCGCGACGTACTCTTACTGATTTATATCATAGGTAAGCTCTTAGGCACAATCTTATCCATCATTCGTTAACTGTTAAAAGGTACGAAATCTTCTCAATTCCAGCAACATCCAGAACTAGAAAATCATTCTCAGAGCGCAGACCTCCGCGAAGAAGCTCATTCCCACCTATTTATCGCCCAATTTCTCAATATAGGAACCTTTTGTTTACGTCATCAGCTTCCAGCTGCGCGGCGCCTCGCCCGAGCAAAGCACGGGCTTTGGAGCGCGTATGCAAACTTTGCATACGCGCAGCTTGAACTCCAAAGTTCATTAACCCTATATGACAGAAGATTTTAAAAAAATCCTTCAAAAACTCATTAAAAAAAAAATCCTACTAGAATGTAATCATCAGTTCCTGTGTCATTATAGGCTTTTCCTGTAAGTTTCATCCAAATCCTTTGACAACGTTTTGAGTTATTTTGCAAACAGACAAACCAACCCCGACAAAAAATAACCTTCCTTGGCGGAGGTAATCAAACCCTTGTATCTTGAAAGTTTATTCTCTCCCCCTTTGTTGCGCCCACGCTTGGATTCGATCGCTATCACTTGACTTTTTTTTTGTGACATCACAGACATTTTGTGTGACATCATCGGTAATTTATCATAATAATGATAATAATAATAATAATAATAATAATAATAATAATAATAATAATAATAATATTAATAATAATAGTAATAATAAGGTCTTATTTATCCAGGGTAGCCTCTTCAGTGTTGACACTGTTCTACCAGAGGGCCCTGCCATTATTATTACCCTAGCGTTGCCAGGTACCCATTTATACACCTGGGTCGAGAGGGACACAGTGGGTAAAAACATCTTGTCCAAGGACGTAAGCACTGGGCGGGATTCGAACTCGGGTCCTCCGATCGGGAGTCGAGAGTCTTATCCACTATGACCAACACCCGCTTTTGAAAGTACTTCGATCCACGAGAAACACTGGACGGTAAAACAATGCCCAAAATATGACTTTGGCACCCAGACTATCCGGCCGTGTCGGGGCCGGTGCTCGTCCAAATAAGCAATTTGGGATATGGGAGATGAAAATGTTTTTGCACATGTATATGTAGCTACCAACACAGCGCAGTTTAAGTGGGTAGCATTTATACACCACAAGAGTGGTGCATGCATTACATGTATATTCTAACCTACTTGAAATGATATTCATTGTTATTTTACGGAGATTTAAACATACTGATGTAATTTCATAACGTGGTTTTGTTGGGAATAATTACAGGTATGTCGTGTAAATCTTTGTTTATATAGGAACTTTAATTTTTCATCTTCACTGCAGAAACACGTCCGGATGATGGAGTAATCCGGATAAGAGATGGCCGGATAAAAATTGAGGTCGGATTGTACTCGGAAAACCAAAGTGTAATCATTGCTAATGCCGCCACCTAAAAAGAAACAGATGGCGTGTTGTTCCCTTATACGGTATAGGGCTATTCACTGTGCAATAGTCGTTTTGTTGATTCGTACAGGATCACTCAGTCTGATCTTATATTCATTTGTACACTTCTGGACGTTTTCTTGTTTACAATGAACCAGCAGACGTCCTTTTCTCAAAGAAAACATCAGACTTATACATGATTTTGTTATAGTTGTTTATGGTTTCATCTGCCGTAATGTGAGCGAAATATTAATATGACGTGTTCGTATAACCAGTGTTTTTTCCGGGGTGTTCGATAGAATTTGGTTTGATAACAATATATAATGAACGACTTCAGCTGGCCCAAACGAAGTTTATTACATACAAATTGATAAATACTTGACCGTGGACCTTGCTATTGATAGTAACGCATACCAAAGCGGATGTTCGTATCATGATACGTACAATATAAGCCGAAGGGGAAAACAAATTTCTGTTCAATTAACTCATATTATCCGGAAGTGAGAACATCGCATTTCATAATCTGATGTGGCCAATCATACATTGAGGGGCCCCTTCTTGTCTATTTTTAGTTTAGCAATTTCTCAAATTACCCTGCAATCCATGCCGCCTCCTTCGCTGGCTCCCACCGACGAGATGGCAAACGACAGAGCATCGGAACGTTGACAATGAAGATGTGTGAATGGGACCAGCGTAAATTCAATGTAAGTTCTTGTCTGCGTTCTTATCACTCGTCTGCATCGTACGTGACTTTGGCTAACCTAGAAAATCGCGCCCGATTACAACCGCTCATTAAACGTGGGGAAGGGATGACGGGACCTGAATACGCCTGCTTGGTTGTAGCAAGGAAGTAATCATTGTATTACAATTCATCCTGCAATAAAAGTGTGTTCCCAATCAAAATGCCTTACAACGGTCAAGTCCAAAATTCATGGCCGCAGTAAAATGTGTCTGGCAAGAAAGACTATTCATGATGAATGTTTGCTATAACATACATTAATGTGCATTTTCTGCGCAGCTCATTTCACTTCAAATGGAGGGAATTCTCTTCCGTGTTCATGTCAAACGGAACCAGCCAATAGCTAGCTCTGTCCCTGTATGTCTGACCTTGATTTTTAGTTGATCTAAATACGTTGACGATTTCTCTTATGTTATGGGTAAAAAAAATCAAGTAACGGTAAAGAATAGGCGGGAAAGGCGTTCAATGGCGGATTAGCGACAGTCTCGAAGCCCGCATAATCCGAAATTATCGGAAAATATGGAAGAAACGATGAAGCATTTCTTCATCTTCACAGCAATCAAGTAAAAAAGCGACCGTGGTGCCAACGATGAGATGGGTGTTCGACACCGCGGCCTCACGGGCAAGGTTTGGCTGTGAGCTGCCTCAAAGTGTGGACTAAAAAAAGAAATCATAACCAACCTTGTGTTTTAACACGGAAGGTGTCGGGAATAGCCTTTGACAACCCAGGTAATTAGATAATGTCATGTTTATCTGCAGCACGACACACCGGTATGTGCTAACACCTCGAGTGAAAGGAGGGAACATTCTCGTGCGGATCCCGTCCAAGGCAGGAAAATGGGCCCTCGCCTGTGAGCGAACAATTTTTTTTTTCTCGTCACGGGAACGCCATGATCTACCATGGCGAAATATTCTGTGGACATCTTTATTTCTTTTTACCCCCATTTTATTACGACGTAGAAGCTTATGATCAGACGTCGCTTAATGGCTGTCTCTTCTTTGCTGTGTTTTACGACTGTTTCGAGTAAAATATCGGAGAACTAATGAATATTGACGAAGAGGGCGGCGCCGACGGTTCATATCAGCAGCATTTAATCCAGTGTTCTTCTGTGATCCTTTCTGCAGCTTTGGCAGTTTGGCGGACTCCCAGGAGCATGCCTCGCCAAGACTCTCGGACGGCAAATTGCTGTCGGGCGCCCAGAACTGCAGCTGAACTAGTTCACGGTCGTCTATTCTGTGTCTACACACATGATGAATGAACGCTACGTTTGGACAGTGAATTGTACTTTGGTAGCCGAGTGGTGTAACAAGTAACATGACGAAGCAATCTATCAAAGCAGAAGATTTTCCGATCCAGACATACCAGAACTGACCTCACAAAATGATTTTTCAAAGGTAAGTAAAGCTGTAAGGTACGCTATGTTTTGTCTATTAATGGCTGTAGGTATCGAATCATGAGTATAGCTTGTGTGTTTTTTGTTATTTGCTTCAGCATTATCTTTTTATTTGTCGTTGATGAAAATAAAACGAACAGGTCCTGTTAAGTGGCATTAAAAAGAGCGTGAATCACACTTAATAAAACATTACAGCATAGGGTTTCTTGTCTGTGAAATTGATTGAGCACAGTACAGATATTCAAAGAACATAGAAGGTCTTACCAATTGTATTCAAATCGCATCATAGATGACACTTTTCGTTCCCGCCAATGCTTCTACTGCATCACTGGCATGATCATTTTTTTTTTTTTCATTTGTATTCATTTGTATTTATCGTTTATTGGGGTGAGGGGGGAAATGGGTTGAGGAACATCTTCATGTATCTGGATAGACTTGTGCAGATCCATTGCCGGGTTTGTGTACAGTAGGCCTACATGATCAAACCGCAACGAACTGATTCAGTTGGACCGTGTGAAAGAACCAGTATAACTCATGTTTGAATGCAGCTTACCTCAACATAAAGCATTTCTAGAAAATTTTATTTTGTTTGCTTGCTTGTTGCTTTATCTGGCGGTTCTACAAACTCGAGAGGTACGCTGAATGACATTGCCCCTGCTTTCTTCATTTGAGGCAAAACGTAACGGCGAGACGCCGTCACTCTTGCCCGTAAGTCGTGGGGAAAAGGTTCTCCGTTTTTTCCGAAGACATGTTACGGTCTTCGGCGAAACATTTCAACATTACTTTACAGTGATGCTCTCGGCTGTCATCACTTGGCTGGTCTCATTTTAATGGCTATTTCCATTCATTTTCATAAATATCTAGGGTAACAGAATGACCACCTCTATTGCGCAACATTGTGCTGTAGGCCCACCTATTGCAAAAAGATGCATGTTGAAACTCGTGTAGCTGAATGTTTTGGGTACATCCTAGTGCGTTCTCTGGAGAAGAGCTCTTTATAAGGTTCTAGGGGAACTTTTTTCTTCATTAACGTTGAATAATGAACTAATTAAATTATGCTAAATCTGAAAAAGCGTAAATTATTGATCTTGGTCATGTATTTTGCGTCAATAAAATGGCTGTTTAACCCCAATAATTGTCAATTGCAGGAACACAATTTTCGGTATCTGTAAAATCAAGATGAATAACTTGATTAACAGTCTTTATACGTTTAATATGATATTTAAGGGTTTGATGGACGAACAATTCGAAATTCTGCATGGTTCATAGCAGTTAAGAATGTGCAATAGAGTTTAGATGCGCAAATAAAATCAGCACGTGAGTCATATATTCCATCTTTTTTTTTTCTTTTTTTTTTAATGTGATGTTCCTCATCGTTTTTAGAGTTAATAGAAAATCGGATATCCTTTTTTTGGTCAAAATCTGGATATTGCACTACCAATATTAGATGCAATTTTTTTTTTAGTTTCATGCATGTATGCACAACGGATATTTACATATCATAGACAGAATGATTTTATTCTAAACGTTTATTTAAGGCATCTTTGCATACCAATCGTGTGTGTGTATGTGTGTGGTGGGGGTGATTAAAGGGGGTATTCATTCCTCCTAAAATTATTCTGGTGTCTACATCAACCTACGTTCCTCCCAAACAATCTGCTTTTCGGTTTAGTCATTTCAAAGTAATTATAACATTTTCAGGACATGAAATGTTTAATTTTGACGAGGAAAATAACCATTATGATCAATATTACAAGCTGGTGCACGTTATTATGCAAGGTGCGTACCATTAGGTGTACAGCATATTGTGTTTGTCCTTATTTCTGCAGACTGTAATGTTGATAACGTCACAAAAGGCAAGAAAGAGTTTTGAGGGGTCGAGCTTAGAAAATTGAAATCATTTTGATGTATTAAAACATTTGATACATATTTAGGTAAAACAAGTCCTGAATTTCTGAAGGGAGACCTTTTTCACATCACCAGATGTCATTGTGGACACAGAATAGGAATTGGATGCCAGGGACTTTTGATGTGACTCATGTATTTAAATTAAGTCAGAACATAATAATTACTTTATGATTATGAATGTATGTTCTCACAAATAAAAAAAAAATAGGAAGAAGCTGTCCACAAACTCTCAGGTTTCCGTTTTCTGTCAAAACATTTAAATGCGAGGATCATCAGATTGATAAAGGAGATACAAAATAATGACCGAATTGTTGTTTTGACTGACGATTCCACAAAAGGAAGAGAACATTAGACCGAGTTAGATGCAATCTAAACAGGGGTCTCGGGAGAAAATTTAATAGACCAGTTTGGGGGGCAAACAAATTACTGAAAACGTGATTAGATCCATCTGTGGTTTCTGTTTTCCCATTTCCAGGACCTTATCACATAAATGTCTATGCTTGGGTCTAAGGAACGTGGATACATTTTATTTGATATACCTTCCACATTTAGACAACCGAGTCAACGTAGGATCGTTATGATTGATTAATATGTCTTATTGATGAACGTGTGTGTGTGTGTGTGTGTGATCATTAAATTAGTCTGCTAAGATTTTCAAACTATGTCTCGAAAGTCTGATATCATAGTGAAAGTGGTACTGAAAGCGGTATCAAAAATCATGCGGTGCTTAATATAGCGAGAGACATTTTAATCTCTATATTAATCGAACAATAAGTGTATCGAACCCTATTTCCTAACCATGTGTCATGCGTTTCCTGACAGAAAGAAATTTCCATTTAAAGACGATAGTTAAGAACGTCGCCATTGAATTTCGCCATAGAACGTCAGTCTATGTTCGATGTTCCACCACAACACTTCACTTTTTTTTTTCACTTGAGAAGCACTCGAATTGCAACTGAAGAGGCATGGAGAATGTGTCAATAAAAAGTGGCGGGAATGTTTACTTTGCATGCAAAAATGAAGATTTGTCATATTGTCAGTACTCGCAATATCGTTCAATTTGTAATCAGTTGCCATCCAATAAATGGTGAAACAAAATAGAAAGCATACATTGCACACGGTATTACTCAATCATTCTGTAAGAAATACACAATGATGTAAGGATCACAAAATGTCTTATAACACATATATGTTCACTTACGTATAGAAGAATAGCAATGTACACTTCGCAAGGATGACAAAGAAGTAGGAAGTTTACCTAATGGAAAAAAAAAGAGTCCACTAAAAAAGCAAAGCTTGTAAAACGTGGATCACTTTACATGTAATATGTAACTAAATAAGTGCTTACATCCAGAAGTAATTTATGTACAGCAGTGAATGAGGACATCATCATTAACATTAACTATTTCACCGGACGGGGAAATACAAATTTAGACAATGCTGACAGAGTATCAAGCTATACAGACAATAGGAATTGAGCCGTATGTATTCAGAAAAGACAAACACAATAATGCATACATACATACATACATACGTACATACACAAATACACACGTATAAAAGACAAATGCACACATACACACACACACAAAAACGACTTCATTCTATTATT
Source organism: Diadema setosum (assembly GCF_964275005.1). Taxonomy (NCBI): domain Eukaryota; kingdom Metazoa; phylum Echinodermata; class Echinoidea; order Diadematoida; family Diadematidae; genus Diadema; species Diadema setosum. Next base: position 23,344,517 of record NC_092690.1, on the reverse strand, counting down.
GTGCCATCACAAACTATTCTGTAGCCATCAAATAATATGCGAAATAGTCCTCATCTTAGAACAGAAACGATAGAAGTCCATGACCCGTGATTTTCTTATTTTTCCCCTTTGAGTTGGTAATTTGCATTTTTGCCGCAAACAAGCATATAATAACTAAAAGCAATGTAAGTCATTCACTTATAGGAAAATGTCTTGTGACTTATTACAGTTGATCAGGAGACCCTGACAAAGAATTTAGTCTAATTAAAATTGATGGATACAAATTACACAAAATGGTAGAAATGTTTATTATGTAAATAAGATGATAAAATATATATTTTTAATTTACTGTGTTTTTTATTCAGTGACGCAATCGCCTCTCTCTCTCTCTCTCTCGCTCTTTCATCTTTTTTCCTGTTAATATGGCGATTGCGCAGATTAAAGTTTCAAGAAAGGACATCAAACAATCTCGATAAACTTACTAACTGTTGAACCTCGTACAAATCACTAATTTGCATATACATTTGGTTTTATTTAATTAATTTCTTCTTTACTCGTTGACTTTATTACCTGAGTTTCATTTGACTCTGAACACAACATTATCACTGAGCTCTCTACAACTACAGAATTACTGAATACATAGGCAACTACTTTCCTGCATGCTGAACAACTCCATACTTACAAGATTTGCCAATATTTTGGAGTAATGAAGAAATTATGTGATTAAATTGTGCTAATCTCTTTTTTTTTTTGCTGCCCGACTTCTCATTGTAAGGTGCAATCCATGCTAATTTGCGATTTATGTTGAGAACTTACGAGCAGTAATAGCCTCGAAGAGCTAAAAATGTGATGGTTTGGCAACCATTTTGTTTATAAATTGATATGACATGATCTTTATTATATATAACTCAAAATTTCGCTTGGGAACTGGGATCATTCCATTCAACGTACTCGAATTATATCAGATTATGATATATACATATATATATATATATGCCAACATTTATCCCAATATGCCTATGGCATCACATTTTTTTTTTTTTCAAAATCCAACTTCTGTAGACTCTGTGGTCAGTTTTAAAACAGAAATATTTGACTTTCTTGTTACATTTGCTAACATTGGGGAGATATATGTTGTTGTTTTAAAGAACGAAAGGAGAGAGAGAGAGAGAAAATGGGGAGATATACTTTAGCTGGGAAAGGATACCAACTATGGAATTAAGGTTTACAATGTAGAAACTCGGTAGCCATAGACACCGTTCTTGCTGTCTTTGTGTGCCTTATACTGAATCCTTGGCCAGGAATTATAGAACATTAATTTGTTATGTAGTTCCATACATCAACGGTAATGAAGAACACGACCACCTATTGTTCATGGTCGTATCTCTCCCTTTTTCTTACTCAATAATATTTGATATAATGACCCCATTGCCAGAACTTTGAAAATATAAAACCGCACCTTTTTTTCTTCTTTTTTTTTTTGTTGTTGTTGTTAACGTTAAAAATTGCACAACAAATTTCATCACAGTCTAAACGATCTTTTAAAGTCATTTGACTTAGCTGTTTGGCAACCTCTGTGGTGTCGATACAAGGGAATGGTCATCTTGAATTGTAGTAAATCTATTCAACACCACTCATTCTAGTGGTTGGTATATCTTCTTCTTTTTTTTTTTACAAACACTTGCCTTGTTAATCTTCATTACGCGATTATTTTTCTCTTTGTTCGAACATACATTTTCATATTCGTTGGTAATTTTTTTGTGTCGTATGAATTTCCCATATCAAAAATGTTGGTCAAAGTCTTACCAGTCTTACCAGTAAGTGTTGAATCTTAAAGTCTCCCTCTGAAGAGTAAAACTGCCTACCCAATTTCGACCCAAATTGACAAATTAGAGTCGTTATACCTTGAACGGAGCATCATATCTCTGACATTCATATTTTCTTATCATGTCGTAGTGTATTATCAGTGGCATCAATGAATCTACCATCACTGAAGCAGATTGATTTAACAGACATGTCTGCCTGAGTCTGATACTCCTATGGTTTTTGCTCATGCAAAGTAGTGATATGTATTGTAAATGACATTAGTCACTGTTCGTTATCATGTTTGGAATATATACATTTTGTGCTAAGTAGAGAATAAAAAATCTTCTCTTTTGTCGTCAGATATATCTTTTTAGTTGTGTTGGATATTTTGTGTGATATCGTTTATAGTTATATAGTTATATATTTGAAATATTAATTGAAAGCATATTTTCACCTATTTCAATCTCTTTTCTATCCTGTAGTAGGATTATCAAAGCATAGTAATGTTGGTAAATTGATACGGCATTAACAATGTTAGGCGTCAAGCGTCAAGGAGTTCTACGTATGAAGAAAATCAACGTTAAAAAGGACAAACTAAAGCTAAATAGATTCTGATTATATCATGATTGCTTTGGGAGTAGGTTACTAACACAATTTCAGAAAGGACCTCAAACACTCAAACACTTGATAAAGTACTTTAAACAGAATTAAATTATGTTAAAAGTCTGATTTTGAATGGCCGAAAAGGCTGATGGAACAGTTGTATACTCTCACTACGTAAAAAGGCAGGAGCGACATACGTAGCGCACCGAGAGCCACGCTGGGCTGCTGTGGCGTACAATTTGGTCACCAGAGTGTCAACGTGTGAGACAGGAATATCTATGCTCAAAATGGATTATTCATTCCATTTCTTTAAGATAGAATGAGAAATGAACTATTTTTTTTTTATTGTACAGAAAAGTGTTCGGAATGAGTTTAATTTTTAAGATAGGTAAAGAAAGACGTAAATTGTGTTCGTCTCTTCAAGTGATAGCGTAAAAAGGGCGAAAAAAAAGTGTTACAATAAAAAAGAGTTTTGCTGTGTGAATTTTCTCAAATGTTCGGATAAGAGATGTATATCTTTAACGGCAGCCTTCAATGATATGGTGTTGGTGTCGATATCGACAATGTTTAATCCATTACACACTTTGTAAAACTCACGAATAAAGATGTTGCTTCGCCTTTTGCCTGGGCTTTTATTAAAACATGACATCAATATTATGAAACCATTCTCATTAAAAAAAAATAAATGTGTTCATTTGGATTATAGGATTCTATTGGATTGTAGACACAATTCTGAACTGCAGAAATAGTGGGTGCTCGATTAAAACGAAGCGGAACATGTAAACACAAGTAGCCCTGGGCTTCCCGCACCGCGAGCGTCGAGAGCTGACTTCAAGCTAGTTCCTACCTATTCAGCGAGGCCATATTGTCTGTGCCGTGGTTCTCTTACAACTGCCAAGTAGATGTAGATTTGTGGCACAACTAATAACATTATGAAAGTGAAAGTTAGCTTCTTCAAAATTTGTATTGTCCTTCCTCTTCTCAGGCGAGTAATTTATCGTGTTAATGTTTCAGTTTGTCTGTAAAGGGATCTCGACTTGGACCACACTGGTAGCTTCTGTTGATTTCAGTCGATATTCTACTAGGCAATACAACAACAAAACAACAAAAAGACAAAGACAAATGAATTTTCACAAGCCAAATTTCTTTGGGTTTTTTTTTTTGGAGAATTATATGAAATCAAGTTTTATGCTCCATGATGGCTATTTGTAGCAAAATCTTTGTATCTTCTTTTGCTAGACATGGAAATATGAACAGATATGTTATGCGAAAGATATGTTTTGCTCATGACATCTATTTGAGGATGTTTTATAAGAGAATGTTCCGATATATGATTCAATTGTGTCATGCAACAAATCATATCATTGTATCATACGATAAACATCAATCATATCGAAAAATTTGCAAATGTTACCTCATGTGAGAAATACTGATAACGGCAGTAGCATGTTAGTCTTAAGTTTGCTTGTTGAAAAATGATTCTGGTAATTTCTCTGAACAAACAAAATAATGTGTTCAAAATTATTCTAACAAATCTAGAATGACTACTTGTGATCTACTGACCTTGTAACAAAAGAAATAGTTATAAATCTAACAAAATGTGGACAAGATAACATAACATAATATAAACATAACATAAATCATCATGGAAACTGTAAAATGTAAACAAAAACAACAACAAAAAGAAATGCATAGATACAATAGATATATTTCAGTAACCAAGGATATCATAAAGTTCCAAAATTAGGACACACTTTTAAAACTGATTATGTATAAGGCTCACTTGTCGAGAAGTCGACATTGCTTTTACGTGTAATATAGCAGTGGTATTTTCAATGTTTCTTTTTTTTTTTCAAATCCAACGAAGAGCGAGCAACGATTTTTACAAGCAGTATAATATAACCTGCAATGTTAGTTCATAAAAGTAACAGATAAATTCAACAACTTTACTTTCTTGTATTAAAGGTTCCTTACCTTCGTGGTTTCTGGAGAAATAACCTTTATTAGGGTACTAAGATGATGTCACTGTATAGTCCGTTATAGCCCAACAATTCTATATGGATTCTAATCTTGTTTTGTTTATAAAAAGCAAATGGAGGCCTTGAAATATCCTTATCTATCATGTTGTATAGAGTGGTACATATATAAATCGAGAAAATCAAAATCAGTTCATTTTCTCTGGAGAAGAGACTATAGTTTTGATATATTCTTTAAGAAAGAGCTTGGTTATTACATTTTTTGTCAATACATGCATTATGAAATAACATTCAATTTCAAAGTGGATGAGATCAGACTAATAATGATAACAAAATTATTATTCTTCCTTCCTCTCATTCCGATCAATTGCGTTAACTGCCAGTTGTAGATAATTACTTGCATATAATGGACTATCAAGATTTATAGGTTTGACCTGTTCTGCATGTATACTAGTAATCCATGATCATACCAGCATCTGCAACAGTCTAACGGGTATGCTGCTAATATGATAAGGAACGCCCAATGTTCCTTCTTTAATGGTCTCACATATCAACGTGGAAGCTTTTGTACTTCAACTATAACAGCTCCTTCTGGCATAATGTTCATGCACAAATAACAGCAACCCTCGTGTTGCCTCTGTGTTACGCATGATCTAGTCTGGATCGAATGATCAAGGGGTCCAAATTCTAAGAAGTCATAAAATTGTTTTTATTTTTTCCTAAGAATCGTATGCGCATTGTGCAGTTCCCCACTCAAAAGTGGAAGAAGTCTCTTCCGGGTAGAACTCGGACCATAAACTGGGCAGGCATCTATAGCCGAGCACCGTGGTTAGGAGCCCGTCAGGGAATACCCTCATGAGAGTTAACCGAGTAATGCGCTTTACATGCGCCATTCAAAATCGCATCTGATAACTTTTACTTGTCTTTGTCTCTAAACATAGAGAAAAATACCTTCGAAAAATGCAGGTGACGATTTTTTTCTTATAAAGCGAAAGATGTACGAAGTAAAATAGATTAGATATTGCAACGTTGTGCAATATTCCATATACACTTCAATGATTATTTTCTGCATTTGCACATGTTCAAGCCCAAACAAGTATTAAACTGTACCTTGAGGAACTGTTGAAATCATATAGATTAATTGGAATTGAGCAGCTAAAGTTCGAAACAATTTCTTTCCTTTTTTTTCTTCACGCATTACGAAAGCAAAATCGTCTTTTAATATGACTTACTAATTTTGCTAGCTTGTATACACATGTTTTCTTTTTCTAAATATGTCCACTTTCTTTACCTGAATAATCATCTGATTGCTTGTACTTCTCTAATTCGTTGCTTGTGTACTTTGTACATGTATTTTGTTTGATGGAATTGAAAAAAAGAAAAAAGAAATAGATATATGTCATGGGGCATGCGGGAAAATATATATACATATATATACTTTTTTGGCAGGTGTGAATTCTTCAGATACTAAGCTATGAATTGAATTATAATTTACTCGACTTCATTACTTGGGAAAATATTTTTTCAAACATTTAATGTTCGAAGACTGCGGGGGTTTTATTGACAAAGTCGGCATTTTTCTTCCTTTTATGATCGCCGACATCATACGGGTAACGTGGTGAAGCACCATATTTTGTTCGTTTATTTCAAAAATGATAAGAATGATAAGAACTGTCTTGTAAAAAAAAAGAATGTGGCGAAAAGAGTTTGCAATGTGCTAAATTAGGAATGCAAAGAAGTGTATGCCCGTCGGTTGCGCTTCCTGTCAAGGAAGTTGCTTGTAATAACATTAAAACGTATTTCCCCTAATGTCCTTCATTACACGATTTATGGGCAAGGACACGTGTACAACGAGTGTAATAATTACTCTCGAGTCTGCCTTATTCTAAGCGTAAGCGTTATAATAGTAATAATAGTAATTATAATATGTGCAATTATAATGCGCTTTATGCGGGTGTTTCTGAGCGCCCTGTTGCTATCAAGAAAACTAGAAAACATAATAACATACAGACAATGCAAAACCAAAATAACAGTGACGAGAAGAAAAACATATATATACTGTATATATATATGAAGAGTTTGTTTGCAAAAACCGATAAGTCCATTTTTGAAGATTTTGAAGTACGGTCTCTCTCATAAAGTACAAAATAATACCTTTTAAATGATATATTGGTCACTACATATAAAGGTATATGTTTGAAGTTATGGTCAAAAGAAGCAAAATTTTTCTTATTATTCTCTTTGTTTTTCTTGACCTTTAATCACAAATATCTCCATTTGACAAATATGGACTTATCGGTTTTTGCAAACAAACTCTTCATATATATGTATATATATATATATATATATATATGCTTATAATTGGCAGCGAAACTTGCACATAGACGAGGCTGATGTCGGGTTGAACCCCTTTATTCAAGCTTTTGGGCGAAATGCCCTTCTTCAGGATCTACACAGTCAATGACAACAACGTATATACAAAATCAACCTAAATATTGAAACATACTAAACTTCAATATTATACATTCCAATATGCATGTAGACATAATCATAATTATTACATAAATTGGATTTCAACTCCCCGTTCATCAAAGGAAAGACAGATGTAGCATGACATGGTTGATACATGTATGAGCAATTAAATCAAAGACAGAAATTAAATTTCGTAATGTATATAAATTTTATAGTTTTAATAATTTATTGGTCGTGTCGGGATGGATATATGCACAAGATACAAACCTTTCCTTTTCTGTTCTCTGACGGAACATAGCAAATTACACCAGCCTTTCAAATAAGTATATGTTCGTTTTTCAAGTATCGTTGTAAAAGATCAAGGAAAATAGCAAAAGTAATAATTTGTCGAAAGCTGAATCTGTTTTTAAATTTTCACCAAAATGTTTCATTCCCATTAGATGGTCGTTGTGACAGACAGGGTGCTGAACGAGTCGTTTTATTCGGAGTCAGACCCAAAAGGTAAGTGAAAAAGCAACAAAAACAGTGATAATATGATGAAACGAGTATTGATTCACTTGCAACTTAGTATTCATTAAAACATGAGGGTAATTGCTTCATAGTTTGACATCATTTCTGTGGTAAAGTTTGCAGAAACATCACCAAAAAAAAAAACAATGACAAATTAGGAAATTAATGTTAGGGACTTTTATCAGTGATTCGTGGTGACGCGTCATTGTAAAAAAAAAAAAAAGAAGATAAAATAACTACAGAAGTCCTTCTACGGTTAATGCTCCAGAGTATTTGACCAAAAATAAGTTTGCTTACAATCGATATTTTCTTTCTTTACTGTTCATCATGTGTTTCTTTCCATAATTCCTACTTTTTCCACACGAAACAAAACTCAAATAAGAATAAAACATTGATAAGTTACATGGTAAGCCGTAGTTAAAGTAAGGGGAAAGCAATATTTTCAAATGCAGACTGGCATGTTAACCTCTACTTATGTGCTGTACATGAAGAATGTTTTGTGATCGAGTGTAGACGATAGTATCGATTTTCCATCATTCCAATAACGATTCGAAGTTTGAAAGTGCAGGTAAGTTATCTCATATCAACTCTTTAGGTTAGTTTGTCTTGCTTAATTTGAAGTATATCTATAAAATTGCTCAAGAGTTGAAAAGTCGAAACTTTCGTTTCCTTGACATAATTTTCTATTTTTTTCTTGAAATGAATAAATGGCATGCATATAAAAACTTACATGAAATTTTTCGAGTCATTCTTCAATAATTTTAGTATATAATTTTTATGTGAGATATTCAAGATACAAATCTTCATCTGTATGCGCAGTGGGTTTCTACTGAAAAAAAAAAAAAAACTCACTGTGTGATTAAGGTGCATTTGAATAAATAAAACCAGGCTTCTAGAACGCACATAGATGAACATATACAATTTTTTGTTCTCAGAAACAGCGATTTAAGCTACGATGTGATGCAGTGCGAGCCAAAGAATATTCTTCATTGATCTTCGCAGTACCCTCAACGCGTTAGTGTAATCACCTTCAGCAGGAAAAGTGTTAAGCTAAATACATGTATTTGCTAAATTCAATTCAATTCAATTCAATTCATTTATTTTCATTCTTCTTCTTTTTTCTTTTTCAACAAAAACATAACACAAGATAAATCAGGTTTTACATCATAAACAAAGAACATTTGTCTTAATTAATAAATGGTATCAATAAACATAGGAGCGCATACTGGCAAAAAAAAAAATATAATACAAAGTCATGCTTCAGTTGAAAAAAAAAAAGAAGAAAGAATAGAGAGGTCCACTAAAAAGCAAAGCTTGTAGATTGTGAACCACTCATAAAACCTATAAATTACTTATTTACAAACACTTGTGACGAATATAATATACGACAGGACGGGACAAAACAGAAGAAACGCAACAACATGACACAACTTGCCAGAATAGATGAAAAGTATGGAAGGAAAGAAAGAAGAAAAGAGAGAATGAGAGAATACCTACACGCTGAATAAGGGAAATGGAGCAGAGGATGGTAGAGAATGTGCTTCATAGAGTTGGTGCTGCATGCAGCTGAGCAAGGATTGTAATGGCTACTTCTTTACGTAATAATAGATTCAGTGTTTGAATGTTAATGGGAAAAAAACATATCAGGGAGGATTTAATAAAAAAGTTTCAACTTGCGCTTAAAAGAATACAAAGATGGGGAATGTTTTATTTCACAGCTCAGTGAGTTCCAAAATCTAGGACCAGTGTATATAAATGTATTCTGAGCCAATAAAGTTCTCAGGAGGGGTAAATGAAACTCATTAGATTGTCTAGTGGGATAATCATGAAAAGACTGGTTCCGTGGGAACATTGAATTAAAATAAGATATTAATCTTAATGAATTAAATAAGATATTAATCCAAGCAAATTCACATACTGTACGAGAAATCAAGATTTTATTATACAAACTTACAGATAAATTGAATAAAAAATATTCGGAGAACTAGTCAGGTCAATACCCTTAATATTCAGGAACGAGAATCCTTAGAAAAATGTCTACTGTCAGTATAAAGGTCTTTGATCAGTGCATATTACGACAGAATTCATGCAACTGCAGCCGTTTTTTACAGTCATACAGCGCTTGAAATTGAAATACTGGTGCTGTTAGTACCATTAACACTGATTAATGATCACTGAACTGTAATGTTTGTGCAAAAGAGAGGAAAATAAGAACGTATTTAGACATCCCCACAATTGAGTCGTATTTACGGTTTAACTTTGGTCGGTAAGACGCTGCGATGGGTATTAAAATTTGTAAGTAGTCAATAAACCTAAGCAATATAGTTTGCTTAGCTTTTCTTTGCTCGAGTAACTGTATGGTGCTTAACGCAGTAAACATACGCTTGATCTTCAGCAATACGACCTTAACGCACATAACAAGTGTCTAAAACAACTGACAGAATATCAATGAACGTATCAGCTGGATACTTACGACTAAGTATGAAACGTAAAAACGTCTATAAAATGCAAATAATCCGTACAATCTCCAATTATAACAGAATAGACACGCAAACACGTATCAAACACGTATACAAACGTTACATGTGACGCCTTAATTTGAGAATTTAAATGATATACCTGGGTTTTACAGGTGTGGTATACCAGCTTGCCGTCCTACACTTATCTCTTTTATCGTGAAGAGAAGGGAATGAGAGAGAGAGAGAGAGAGAGAGAGGGGGGGACTTGCAGTAGACCATAGACATCAAGTTCTGCTGGTGACACCTTGACTGATTCTTGTCATTTGTTAATTTATTTTTTTTTTCATCATCTTTGTACATTGAAACAAACCGTCATATTGCAGTCCACCCTTTATACCACGTGATTACGACGGCGCCATAATTGCATGCACACGGAAAACACTTCCTGAATGCATAATGATACAATATTCACTGGATTACTGGAATCACGAACCAAAATTTGTTGTTTTAAGTCTGCATACAAATGTATAGTTTTGATATTCAGTGGTTCTCATTTACCAGATTTACAAATGCGGAAATTAAATTCCTTATTATTGGCAACAATTCATTGTAATATTACTTAGTAGTCTGGATATACCAAGGTCAGATTTTGGGCCAAACCTAGCGTTACCGTCCGCCCGATGGTTTTTAATGGTTTACCCCTACTTCGAGGGTACTGATTCCGAATCCGAATGATGCAACTCTTGCATCCTTGAGGGTTCTGAGATATTCAAGATCCCCGCCAAAATTGCAGCCAAAATCTCAAATTCCTATATATTTCCTTAGGTCTAAAAACAAATACACGGTAAAAAAAATTCGAGACAAAAATTGCGTTCACCTTATTTCGATGATGCTGAATCCGAATATGGATTCATGAGGCAACTTTTACGTCCTTGAGGGTATTGAGCAGGGCCGGCGCAGCCGTGGGGGCCGTGGGGGCTCGGGCCCCCACACTTTTTGTGCACCATACAAAGGAATACATAAGGTGTCATCACTTTGTTAGCTCATGAAACCCGGAAGTGGGCCCCCACACTTTTGAAAACACTGCGCCGTTCCTGTTGAGATCTTGAAAATGGCTACAAAAAAAAAAAAATTGAAACTGTAATACTGTATAACGTTTCCTTCTGAATGGTGAAAATCTCGAGAATATGCTTTCCCCATTTTGAGGGTGCTTAATTTTGTAGTCCACATAAATATATATACATTTGGAAGATGATCAAGAAGATACATTATGTACATTTATGAGGAATACAAAATAAAAACGAAAGCACAGAAACAATTTCCCTTTAGATTTAATGTGAAAACAGCTTTCAGCGTCAATTTTGCGGAGTCACATAGTAAAGCAAATACCTTCCCGATCCCAGGAGGTTTCAAGCAACACTTCGTGTATATTATGTGCCAGGTCCAAGGCAATCACTACAGGAAGAGGTATAGCCAAAGCTAAGTTAATTTCTTTGACACGAAGAACAAGAACTATATAGCATTTTTATATTTTTCGAGGGCGTGAAATGTTCTTAAACAGCGAACAAACTTTGAGTAATTACGCAAAATTTTACGAATGGTGAGATGGGGAAAAGTATTAATTGGAAGTTTCGGGAGAGAATGTAGAAAGAAGAGCTTCATCAGTAACTTAAGAAGCAGAGAGTGTCTTTGATTTATTTTGTAATCGAAAGAAATGCTTCGATGCAATTAATGATAGAGCATATGACATATCTTGTCTCGTATAATCGTCCTAAGTATATGTTTTGTTGATGGTATGATGGCAGCTGTGAATGCAAGAACAATAATGATGCTTTTAAATGATACACACACACACAAAAAAAATTAAAGATAACGCATATTCTTAAAATCCTTCGTTCGTTCGTATTATTTTTGCTTCTCAAGTCAAATCAAATCAAGTCAAAAATGAATAACATCAATGTGACACATTTAAACCAAACATAACCAAATGGCAAAGGAGCAATGCAAAACAAAAGTGTAGTTTATACTACATGAATAACAAAAATCTTTATAAAACATTTATAGTTACATCTATACAAATAAGGCAGTACATTTGATTAAATAAGGAAGCAGGAGACCGTCAGCATAAAAGCAAAGTTTGACTGGTCTGATGGCCTCATTGGGAAATATAACTCAGGGTTGCCTCTAACAGAAAGTACATATTTTTGTGTTTGTTCTACATTACAATAGCATGTTTTAGAGGGAAAAAGAATATGTGAGTGAGTGCTGTGCGAGTGCAATAGGTGAGTTAAATGTTTGTGTCGGGGCCATTTTATAATATATAATTATTCTTCAGTATATCAGTACAATGATACTAATAATTTCAAACCAAACATAAACAAAATCATATCAATGATTATACTTTGTTTTACTAAACATATTGAGTTAAGATATATTCCTTTAAACTAGCTTTGAAAGAAAACAGAGATGTTCGTGTCTTTAGGGAGTCGGGTAAAGCATTCTATGTATCAGGTCCGTGATGCCTCACTGACCTGTGAGCTGTAAGGGATTTTGGATTATGTAAATGAAAATCTGTTGAGTGTCTTGTAGTGTACGAATGAATATTTTCATTGTAATCGAAAACATTTTGAAAGGACTGTGGTAACAAATTTTGCGTATACTTATGTATAAATAATCATCAATTTTTAACACATTAGGTGCTTAAATAACGGGGTCGTATGCGCTGAATACGTAGAGTGTAAACATATTCTGATCGCCTTCTTTTGCAATAAGAACAATAAATTTACCTGCGTCTTATTACAGTTATCCTCGGAAATATTACAATAAGCCATATAAGGGAAAATAAGTGCATTATAAAGCATATTTATGTAATGATTAGTGATTGCGATAGTATGCAAATGTTACCTTTTGTTTCAATTGCTTTTTACAGAATAAGTAACAAAATTCCTTCATTATGATAAACTATGAAGCTGCTTATAAACAGGAGTATAAACGAGTACCTATGTTTGGTGATAATATATTTAAAGAGTCTTTCTTTACTTTATGTTGGGTATCTTAATACCTTAAATCTATGTATTTCCAAATCATTTATTTCATTTCAAGGAGAGGCACCGATGGGCATAACTATATATGATAGTATAACATTTGTTGAGAGTCTTTTTTTTTTTCCTCAAAATAGAAGAATGTGATCAGTATTGTTTTAGGTTTGGTTTTGGTTCATCCTTCCTATTTAAAAATATTGGATTGTTTTTTAATGGATTGTTTGCTTGCTATCGTTTGCCTTTCTATTATGTGCCTTCCAGCTGGCTATTTGCTATCTGATGTCCTGAGCTTATATTAGTTAAGTACTGTAATGTCTTTTGACTTTTTTCAACTCCATTCGTTACATGGAAAAGTCTTTGCATGTAGACGGTTTCTTGCCTACCAAACACGGGCCCCAAATTCTAAAAGCCCCTAAAAGCCACTCTATGCCAAAATCGAAGGGTTTTTATTTACTTAACACTTAATGCGTACACGTTCACCCGGGAACGTGTGAGAAAAAGAATGGCGAGGAGGGAAAATTGCGTAATAGAGATGGAACAGCTGAGTGAAAACGGATTAAACAAAAAAAAAAATTAATGGTCAACCTGTATTTTATGAGGGACCGCACTTATTTCAACGATAGTTACATGGGGGGGTACCCAGATGTTTGATTGGGATTGTTGTGATTATAAAGCTTTTTAAAATCCATTCAGTGAGAAAAACGTGGAAGTCAGGGGGTGAATTGTGTTTAACATTATTTTTTTAAGTTACTGACTACAAGCATGCACCATAAAAAAAAACTACACCAGTTAGAAAAGAAAGAATAATGTTTTATGGTACTCATGATACCTGCATGTTACCTTAAAATCCTGACAAAATAAAAGTCATATCACCCACAATACACTGATCATAATAGTAGAATTCTTGAAGGAAAAACAGGGATGATCAACCTTTCTTCTTCTTTTTTTTTCACTTTTCGTAGAAGTTTTTTTTTTCGTCTCAGAGGTACTTTATTTATTCATTTCCAAAACTATACATGGAACGATTTATTATTTAAACAAATGAATGGGCACACACTCAGAAAAGTACACATTCTTCATTGGTTACTATAAGTAAATGATCTCATCATTTTTGATGTAGTCTAAGAAACATTATCTAACAGTATTTCATTTCTAAAACTAATCCATATTTTCATACTATTGCATGAATGTCCTTGATATAAATGCATCATGTATAATTTATATTCCCTATATCCACCTATTGGCAAAAAAAAAAAAATACAAATAGGGAAATAAATCATACAACAGTACTTTTCATGATAATGAGACGCAGACTGGAAGTGCATCTCAAAAGAAATAATAAGATGGAGACAATGCGCCCCCTTCAGAACTCTCTAGACGTCTTGTGAATTTCATCTATTGATGACAGTGGGCATCAGCACAGGATATGTCAAATTTTAGATGGAAACGTTTCTTGATTTCTGAATAAGAAGTGACGCGGGAAGACTGGGAGGAAGGAAAAGAGCAGGCTGATGAAATGTCATTGGCTCATTCTGATAGAGCACATGATATTTTAATGATAGAACCACTAGCCTACAGGCTGTTATATGTATACACAACTTACTGTACTCATACAGTCATACACATAAGCATATCCACTTTCGATGTATACCCGCAGATGTTTTTTTTTTCTTTCTCATTGTAAAAAAAGGTGCATTTTCCTGTTTGTTACCACAATAGTGCTTATGCTCTTTTTTATTCGTTTGTTGTTACATGGTTTGTGTGTATGTATGTGTGTGTGCATGTGTGTTTTGTTTTGTTTTTCAGAGGATGCTTTCTGAAGTAATCTTTTCAGGGGTGGGGGCTTTCTTAAGTAGTCTGAATAGAGTTTTCTGATAGACACACCTTTTATATGTTTCCATATTTCGGATGCGATACGACTTTATATTCAGTAAATTGATTTTTTTTTCAAGTAGACCTAATCTGTTCAAATGTTTCACGAAAGAAAAAAAAAACCATGAAACAGTTTAGTAACTAATTAAGATGTAAAATGTCGTAAATATCGATTAAGAATACTTAAATTTATGTAACACGCCTCTGTCAAAAGTTTGAAGCAGTGTGCATCCCGCCTAAGTAAAAGTTTGATAACATCTATAGATGTTGAGTGATTGATATCTTACTGGACCGCTAAAATCCATCTTGAAAACGTCATTGCATCTTTCACTCCTTTTTCATTGTATGTCAACTATATCATTCTTTTGCTGTTAATATACTTTTTAACACTATCATATTGAAATCACCTGTTTTTAATTTCGATCTTTCACTCTAACCCCTGTGACACCCATATCCACATCAACAGATCTTTCTTTTCAAAGATCTCGAAAGACGTGAGCTATAGTGTTGATAAAAAGGAGATCATTCATTTTCGTATCTTTACCTATAGTAATGTCAATTTATAATGTTACTGTTTGAAACAAAAGTACATCTGTCCTTGCGTCAGACATATTCAGGTATTATGCTATTTCAATCATCTGTATTTGAAGAGCTTATTTGCAAAAGGGGCTAGGTCCACTTTTAGTACTTTAGAGTAAAACTGGTTTGTTTGTGAGAATTTGTACACAAGTATATGGAAAATCAAAATCTAATTTTACTATAATTTCTATTCAAATTGTTGTCTGGAGTTGAAATTTTAACTGTAACTAACTCAAACGGAATTCTGTGCAGTGATGCTAATAACTCTATTTTCATCAAAAATGTATCTAGACCCTTTTGTAAATAAGCTCTTCAATTTTAGATTACTGTTAGACAGAGAGCCCAAATGAATTATGATTTTAACTGATATACAAGCATGATAGTGTTTGATAACAATAAAACCCAGCATCTGGATGCTGGACTTTATTCCTTTAATCCACCCAGGTAATGTAACCCAAACCTCATGTCTCTAAACAGCATAATTGTGGCTACATACTTTATTTCCTCAGACTCTTTTTATCATATATCATATATCATATATCACATATCATATATATATATATATATATATATATATATATATAACCTAAAATGGCATTACACTGAAAACGCTTTATTCTGGCGAGGAAAGCGCATGATATAGAAACAAGACACCAAACAGGTTAGTCATCGCATTCTTCATCAGCGACCAGGATGCGATGTGATGTTAGATTAAGATCCGTTTCTGAAGCAGACATACACACAAGGGTATACGTCCTGCTCTTGGTATATATATATATATGAAGAGTTTGTTTGCAAAAACCGATAAGTCCATTTTTGAAGATTTTGAAATACGGTCTCTGTCATAAAGTGCAAAATAATATCTTTTAGATGATATATTGGTCACTACATATAAAGGTATATTTTTGAAGTTATGGTCAAAAGAAGCAAAAATTTTCTTATTATTCCCCTTATTTTTCTTGACCTTTAATCGCAAATATCTCCATTTGACAAATATGGACTTATCGGTTTTTGCAAACAAACTCTTCATATATATATATATATATATATATACATGATATGTAATGCACATATACTATGATTTATATTCACAACCATCACAACTTAATTTTTTATTCACAACTTTAGGTCTCCAATATCTGTGAGACAGTCAAAAAAAAGTCCACACACTTACATTTTGATAATTTCAATACCCAAGTGCTGTTTTTTATGTGAGCCTTCTTTCTTCTTCTTTTTCATATAGTTCTTTACAGATTGCTCTTGTGTTTGTTGCTTAAAACCAGTGAATTATCAATGTCAAGGAACCTGTAAACACGACAGGCTATCAGGTATTGTGTATAGAGGGTCCCGATATGGAGCCGAAAACTCATCATCATCAACATAGAACTTTGTTGGAGCTTGCTATATTTCGGAGGCAAGACTCTGGGTGATCCTGGATGACAGTTTTTTTTTCTTTACCTTTTTTATATTTTCTCCTTTTTTTTTTGTTCTTTTGAGATGATGTAAATACAGTTAGGCACTCACAAATATAAAATATGTGAGAGTCCATAATGAGTGAATACTTCAAGAGTCTGACTATCGACGCAATTTACAGAAAGAAGCATAAAAAAGGAAAATATAATTGATATGCTAAACACTTTCGTCAAGGTAATATCTAATTCTGACAACCAATTCATTCTTAATTAATTTTGATATGGAGTAGTGTATGAATGCACCTGAAGTCAGTACCACTACTTTTAGTATTTCATTCTTGAGTTAAGTTTGTTGGCGCACCTATAATGCTACAATGTTTTACGAATGGAGGAGGTATTGGTGAACGAGAGCAAACGTGGCAAGGAAAATGGAGCAAAGTCAAAGAGTCGCTTTTTATAGTTACGCTTCCACCGAATACTATGGGGAAATAGTGCATTTCCCATTGGTTGGTAGAAAGAAAATATCCTGTTTTGGGGTTAATACTTGTTTGTTGTTGTTGTTGTGGTTTTTTTTTTTTTCGTCGATACTAACCACTGCTAGGCAAAATGCAACAAAACAGTGCTTTGCTTTGGGAATTTGTTTCAGAGACTTTTGCACTTGCGTTGATATTTCATAAAGGAGAAATGTAAGACATGATTAAAAGCCAGAGTCTTACTTGCGATATCCAACAGTCTACCATCTAACTTACAGAAACTTTGTTCATCTCTCCCTTCCTCGTGCTCATTGGAGCTATACAGTCAATATGAGAAATTGCTATGATTTAGAAATTCAAATCAACATATGCCTATCTTTACATCAAGCTTTCGGGGTGCCGAGCAAATCATATCTTTCTTTGACTTTCGTTTCCTTAGCTACTGAACTTGTCTTTCTATTTCTACAAACTACTTTGTTTTATTTCATGACAAATACCACATTGTGCTTGATTTATCACATAAGTTTAAATGGGAAAGCAAAAACAGGCTTAATACAAACATTTTGAAAGCTCTTTATGAATTTCATCCCCGCTATATTCTTTGTCAATGAAAAGGCCTTTTGCAGTTGTTGACTTGACTTTATTTCTCTTCTCTTACGCGTTTTTTATGACAAAATACAAACACAATCAGTTGAACAAAATCTTGGAATAATATTGATTAATGTTAGTATGTAATATTGAATGATGCTATGTAGTTTTGATAAATCTATTTCTTTACAGAATGAGAATTATAAATCAAATAAGCTTAAGAGTAATAATTAAAGCCGTTGTGAGATCTAAACAAGACAAATGATTTGCGTCGCAAGGGTTTCCTAATTCCAACCGAATGTTCCAAATAAGAAAACTACTCAAAATAAACGGATTCTGAGTTAAAGAAAAATGAGTAAGGGGAAGATCGAAGAGAATGAAGCACAAGAAATTCAAGAATGTGACATCACACACAAGCTCTTATTGGAGTATTGCTCGCCTGGTATACCTCCTTGGTGGGAGTAGAGATCACGTAATGTGAGATAATTGTAGATACTAATATTTCGGAGTTTTCACATTATGAATAAGGTATGCCTGTTTACGTGCTGACTCAGCAATTGTGCGAATGGAAATATTAAAGGCATAATTTACCATTTGCAGGTGAAACAAAAGCCCAGCATTAGTGCTCTAAAATAGTTCTAAAATGTGAGTTAGGAATAGAAACAACCGCTGTAAAACTTTGAATCCGTATAATCGATGTGAAGTATTGTTAAATACACGAAATGTGAACAATAAGAATAAATATGTTTCCAGACTAAACCGTCTACAGTTATGGCTTATTGAGAAAGATAGTGATAGCTCCTTATATTTTAAGCTTCATTGCGAGAATTTTATATGGTAGGATGTTTTGTGATACAACAGACCTGCACACATGCATGAAATGTGATATCTTGAAATATTGTTAAATCACTGCTCGCACAGGTAAAAAGGTCCTTTAATACCGTCAAAGGACCAGTAGCCGTCAAAGGACCAGTGATTACACTGTAAAAAGAATATTTGTTTTTTTTACAGGAAAAAAAAAATATAAAGATTTGTTCTATTTGAACTAAATACAGCAATTATGATGTGGTTTTGACACTTGGTCCGTAAATATACTTCATTTTTAGTTTAGAAACTTTAGATTTTAAAGTAAAATATGAATATTTTATACAGTTTTCGTGTAATTTTTCACGGTTTGAATTGTTTAACTTAGTGTATTTTTATAGATTTCTGTATTCCAACAACGATTTCTTCAATTAAATGACATGTCTACAAGAGTTAATTAGACGTGACTTAACTCTAATGCAGAAACTGACATCATCTTAATCGACCTCGGTTTATACATGTCGTTTTGATTGAATAGAAATTTACATTCTATGTAGATTTTTGCACATAATTAATAAGTAGCATTTTCACAGAACTCCGTTCACCAACGTTGCTTGTGACTTAATTTTGAATGCAGAAACTGCTGTTATTTTACCCCACTTCCGTTTGTATATGTCGTTTTGATTGAACAGATAATTAAAAAATTATTGCCCTTATTCAATAAGTAACATTTGTACGGAAGACGAAAACAGAGAAATATTCTTCAAGCGAGACCTGAAGGAAATGCACGATGTGACATTATGACAATGTTCACAGGTTGACCTATCTTCGTCTCTTGAGTAACGAATTTTTGAGGTCTGGAGCCCATGACAGTCTAGTCTGCATGTTTGAGTTGGTGTGGTAGTGTTTTTGAAGATGATTCTTTTTTTTTTTTTTTTTTTTTTTTTAGATAATGAGAAGTCTCTCATGAAATAAGAAATGGCATAATTCTTAGAGGAATCCAAAGTTTGTTTGATGAAAATATCCAAAACAAAGTTATCTTAATGAAAGGTGGGACCTCCTTTTTATTAGGATCATTTTGTTTTACTTTCTTTTTGGATATCTCAGCCATTTCAAAACTGGTTTTCATGAAATATAGCTTTGGATTCCTCATAGACTTGTATGCTCTTTAAAGGACATGTCCACCGTCATAGATTTGTGGATTGAGTGAATGTAGCAATATTAGTACAACACATCAGCGACAGTTTGAGGAAAATTGGACAACCCGTTAAAAACTTATGAAGTTTCTGCTCAGTCATGGTCACTGCTGGATGAGAAGACTACTACAGCCTGTGATGTCATACGTGTACAACGATATAAAGAAAACATAAAGAAAGTTCAACATATTTTCACTTTTCTCACGTAATAAAAGAACGCTTGCCTTGCCTCTTTCAGAAGGCAGGGGAATAATATTACCTTAACATACGTCAGCAACAAGTGGAGGAAATGTGCACATTTTTCAAAAAATAAAAATTTGTGAAATTCTTTTTATATTTTCCTTATATCGTTGTACGCATGTGACATCATACACTGTAGTAGTCTTCTCATCCAGCAGTGACTGCGCAGACACTTTAAAAATTCATAACTTGTGAATGAATTGTCCGATTTTCCCCAGAACTTTCACTGATGTGTTCTAATAATACTGCTGCATTCAATCATTCCACATGTATATGAAGGTGAACTTGTCCTTTAAGAGTTCATAAAGTGGTTTCTAAGTATGTAGCAAAATAGTTATAAGCTGAATCCTCACCTCAACCAATACTATACCACCGCTTTAACGGTTCTTCTGAAGATAGGAACATCCTGATGGAAACAGAGTGCAACCTGAAGGACTAGAAGTCATCATAAAAAGTTTTGCTTGGCGGATGGCAAATCAGCGCAGCCAGTGATTACGATTGTCATTATAAGACGTAAAGAGGGATGTCAAAAATGGAATGAAAAATGGAAGTTTGGTATAATATGACATCTGAAATATATTCGAATAATGATGGCGATAACAAAAAACAACAACAACAATAGAAGGCTTTCATTTCAATTTGAGTTTCAACCAATCAGAATGTCGGAAATGAGACTTTCATTTGGTTTCTCCTACTGCTCTTTTAACATAGATAGTCATGCGCCAAAGCCCAATATCTCAAGATAAGTGTATACAGTAGTAATTTGTTAAAGGAGCATTCCAGACGATTTTCATAATTTCACATCATGTAGTACATAAATCGACAGCTCCATTTGTAGATCTGTGAAATTTATTGTGGTCTTTGAGCAGAGAAACAATACTCTGAAAAGCTTTAAACAAATTACACTGAACAATGATGATGACATAGGAGACGCACATATTTCAGGAATATAGCAGTGTACTTCCCATTACAATACTGCTAGCTTGCAAGTTCACCTGTGCATAATCTATATGCATGCCTTCTTCTTTTGTTCTGCTTCCTTGAGCCCCAGCCCATGCATCCTTATGGTGAGGCTACCATGTGATCATCCTTGTTAATTGCAGTTTGTTATGAATTTTGAACACATTCTTACTCTTCTTCGTAATCATTATAAATCCTGAAACTCTGTACTCAGTATAACTAATGAGTAGCTTTTCAAACGTAAAAATCTGAAAATCATCCGGAGGTCTCCTTTAATATCAGTCGAAGTGCCGCCCTGCAATGCTAATGATGCTCCTAAATGTTGATAGGAGTAAGCAATACCAGTGACATAAGCTTTAATACTTAGAGAAGCTTAGCAACAGATGAGCCCTGAAAAAAAAAAAAATAAAGAGACTGAAACGATGCCAACTCACCTCCACCTCCCCCCCCCCCCCCCGAAAAACAAAACTAAACAAAACAAAACAAATCCAAAAACCCACTGAAATTGGTCAAAATATACAGGGGTGGGGGAGAGAAAATAGAGAATATAAAAATAGAGAATAGAGAGAAAGTAGATGAGAGAACCAGAGAAAAGAGATAGACATGGACAGAAAGGGAGAGAGAGAGAGAAGAGATGGAGAGACGACGATAAAAAAGAGATGAAGGAGAGGAGACGGGGGGGGGGGGGACTCTGGGAGGAGAGGAGGGATATTGAAGGAGGAGGACATTGTACGTGCCTGAAAAATAAAGAAGAGAGAGAGGGGGAGGGGGAGAGAGGGAGAGAGGAGCCCGGGTCGCGGGAATCGAAGTCAATGTATGCAGGCAACCAGCCGACAACCGGGTATCTCAGACGGGGAGCTCGGAGGAAACCTGGGAGAGTCCAAGTTCACCGGCAGTTCACTGCGTCTGCCTCCATTAACCAGAATCGCGAAGGATTTAGGGCTTCTTCGGGGAGGATGCGTCCCCCCTCTTCCAAGAGTAGTCTTACAGTTCAGACCATCATCCGCGTCAATGTTGTATGTTTGTTGAGAATTGTCTTTTTATTTTCCTTTTTGATCCAGAGAAATTAATAATCGGACAATGATAGTTTGTATCATATCATATCATATCATATCATATCATATCATATCATATCATATCATATCATACCATATCATAGTATATTCGTACTGTAGGTTGATTTCAAAGGAAAAGTAAATGGATAAATGAATCTAAATAAATTCTTTTTTTTTTCAAATTCAAATTCAAATTCATTTCCGTTTTACTATATACATTACATACATCTCACTTAGTGACAGAAATCATGCAAACAAAACAATATGGATTGAACAGAGTAAATAACAATAATTCTATACTTACTGTAAAGTAAAATAAACACACCTGTCTCGTAAGGAGATAGGTATTACCGTTAAATTGGCACTGCAGCAATAATATTAGGTAAGGCTGGAGAACCTGCGACCGTAATGGTACGCTATGTTGCTATACCCCCATCTCCACCCTCGCGATAGCCAAAGATCTCAGACCCCTTTCCAGCACACTGACCCACACAGATGTGCTCTCCGATAAAAATATAGAAGTATTTTCCTTTTGACAGTGGCTGGAGATACAGACTAGAAATCTGTATGTATATCAAGAGCCCAGTTTGAATGCATCGTTTCGGACTATTATCCCTAGATATATTCGTGACAACATAATTATTAAAATCACTGAGTAGCCAGTATCGTTGTAGGAATATGCATGCATGGATGTGTCAGTTGAGCGGATTTGATTTGGCATGACTATGATAATACGATGATACATGATGTGATGTGATGTGATGTGATGTGATGTGATGTGATGTGATGTGATGTGAGGTGAGGTGAGGTGAGGTGAGGTGAGGTGAGGTGAGGTGAGGTGATGTGATGTGATGTGATGTGATGTGATGTGATGTGATGTGATGTGATGTGATGTGATGTGATGTGATGTGATGTGATGTGATGTGATGTGATATGATGTGATTTGATATGGTTATGATATGATATGTTTATTAAATGATATGAATGTGATATGATATAATTATGATATGATATGATATGATATGATTTGATATGATATGGTTATGATATGATATGTTTATTAAATGATATGAATGTGATATCATATAATTATGATATGATATGATATGTTATGATATGATGTGATGTGATTATATTTCATATAAACGTGAAAGGCCATTAATTAAAAGTAAAGCCTTTGATTGATATAATTGAAAACAGAGTTATGCTAATTTGTTAGTATTATAAGGCGAAGAATGAACGAAATTTATTAATCATCTAGATTTTATTGTTTCAATGTAAATGGAAATTGAAATGACACTAAACAAAGTAGGGAAACAAAGTAGGGAAACAAATCTTGCAGTTTAAAGGGATGGTGTTTAGTTTTGGATGGGGTGAGAGTTCAGCTGTCTAACTTTTTTTTTTTTGTCTTGAAGATCAATTGTTGAGACAGTGAGAAACATCTTATGAAATATGAAAGAGCATATAATTGTAAGGGGAATTCAAAGTTTATGTGATAAAAATTGCTTTTAAAATGGCTGAGTTATCTAAAACGAAGTGATCCTAATTGAAAGGTAGAAGAAGGTAAAAGCCGACTCCTCACCTCACCAAATACTATATCATGCCTTTAAGATGATGAGAAACCCGTCTTTGATGTCCCTGCTCTGCTACCCCCCCCCCCCACCCCACCTACAACGCGCTCATGCCCAGCATGTACGCCTTCTGCACGTTTTTTTAAATGGGTTTTTCGGTCACCAGCTGTAAACTAGAACGCAAGGTTACGGGATGCAGGCCTAATTTTTTATAATTCGCGTCATGGGTGGGCCCAAGGGAAACTTGGTATCATGTTTATTCATGAGCAATGTCTCATTAAGCCGACAAATCACAACATTCAACGAATGAAATACCCGAAGATGGAACGCTTATGTTCAATGATTGCCATTTGTCAAGACGGTTTACTTTTCAATAATATACAAGCTCCCTCCTAACAGGTAACCAGTTGGAATGACATAATTACAAATGTACGTGTTCACTTGGACAGGTTCAAGTAACAGTACTTGCGGCTGAGTTTTATTTTATTTGAGCGGTTTTCCCCAAAGATGTACTTTAGTGTCGATCTGTCACATCGTGATGCTCCAATTTTCGGTTAAACTGTCAAGACGGTAACCACAACTACAATATTGTAAAACCAGAAGCGAATTCCGTGGTTTCGGACA
The DNA here is from genome assembly GCF_964275005.1 of Diadema setosum. NCBI lineage: Eukaryota > Metazoa > Echinodermata > Echinoidea > Diadematoida > Diadematidae > Diadema > Diadema setosum. The sequence continues at coordinate 23,320,297 of NC_092690.1, read as the reverse complement.
ATTTTCTATCTGTCAGATGCCAGAAGTGTTATGTTTTGTTATTTCTCCATCAAATTTGACCGGGGCACGAAAACGAATACAGAGCATTATGTGGTGATTCGATAAAGGTTTGCGGTTAAAGATTCCCCACGAGTAGGGTTAAGGGACACTTCGCCACTTCACATTTAGCAATGTTCAATATCCATAGTAAAAACCAGGCGAGCATTAAATCTGAGAATTGTTAATTTCTAACTCGCGCATTTAATAAATAGTAGGGAACAGTTAAATGTTTAAAACGCACTCTCAGAGAAAAAAAAAAAGTCCCTAATATCTGTCTCAACCACACATACTGACACACGCAAGTTAGGTGAGACGATGCTGTTGTCAAGTAAGTTCAATTCAGTTCAATTTAATTTATTTATAATATAAGAAAATTACGCATGATTTTCAGCACACAATGGTTGACTGTGTGTATGATGAAAATTAGAGCTAATTAACGAATTAGAAGTAGATGTCAGCTCACAACTAGTTATGAAATGTTATGAAAATCACGCTTTAACCAAGGGATAGTCTACCTTCCAGCCCCTTACAACTAAAGTCTGTGTCGCTAGATTATTACAAAACTGAATGATGCGATGACGAGGATACAACCTATTTGCTTGATTCCTTGTCAAAAAAAAAAAAAGATAATAAGAGTTACGGTGTATGAACAGGCCGAAAATCAGAAACTTTTAAACGATAGGTCCGAATTAGATGAAACGTTTCACATCCTCTTCCTTATGTGTAAGTTTAAATTTATGTAAAAATGGTCAATTTGATCATCGTGTGTAATTGTAGTACAGTACAGAAAAGTGTAGAAGATTCGCTAGCAGCAAATATAGAATATAAAAGTTGTGAAATTCGATTTTACGAGGCTTTTTTAAAATAAGGGCTATGAAGGGTCTTCATAATTCATTTAAGTCTTATAGCAGATGGGTGGTGGTGACGTCATCGTCTTGCAACTGCCCATATTGTATACTTAAAGGGATGGTATAGTTTTGGTTGAGATGGGTGATTTAGATTTTGACTTTTTGAGAGATATTACAAACTTCTTGACATGAAGTATTAAAGAACATATTTGATTTGATTTGATGAAAATTTGTATTAAAATGGCTGAGATATCCAAAACACAAGGTAAAATAAAGTGGTCCGAATAAAACGGGGATCCCATCTTTTGTTAGGACTGCTTTGTTTTTGGCTATGTCCGCCATTTCAAAACCGATATTCATCACGTAAACTTTATATTTCTCTTAGAATTGGATGTTCCATAATATTTCATAAGAGGTCTGTCATTATCTCTCAAAAGACTTAGAAACTATACCATCCCCTTAAGTTTAAGCAAAAGTGAATAATCAAAAAGCGGGCCGCCTGGGAATCCCTCATCTTATAGCAAAGTCATCTTTGCTGACTGGTTTAAAATGCAGCTCAAATTAGTATGAAGGATATGGTATACAATATTTCTTAATGTTAATTAAAAAAAGAAAGAAAAAAGTTTTGTGTTAAAGGTATAAGAATACACTTGGGAGAACTTGATAATATATATCGCCCCCTCAAATTTGCAAACGTATGTGACTGTGCCCGAACTTACTGACTTCAAAAGCTACCAGAGCCTTTGACATTTTAAATGATTTTTGGTCTCATATTGATAAGACTTTGACTGTATTATTTGTTTTATTTTGCTGAATTATCATAGTCTACATACTTTTAACATAAATGGCCAGTTTAATCAAGCGTTATTTTTTTTGTCTATTTTTTTCAGATTGGCTTGATTTGGTTTGAACATTGATTAACTCAGGAATGACAAATCCCGTAATCGACGGAGATACAAAGTTGCTGCAAGGTCCAGAGGGCTTAGACTATATAACACATAAAAAACTTTTTGGCATGCCTTGATAGGACATTTGTTTCACCAACCGGACAACATTTGAAGTGACGAAGGTCGCATCGGAGACAGTCTCTCAACTCTATCTTCTTTTATTATTTCTTCTCTCCCTCTCTCTCCTCCTCTCTCTCTCTCTCTCCCTCTCATCACGTTCCCTTCCGTCCCCCCTCCCCCCTCCCCCTCCCCCCTCCCCCTCCCCCCTCCCCCCTCCGTCTCCATCCATCCCATCTCGACAACACAACGAAAGAGGTGGTAGCGATGATGGATATTGTGCCAATTATCGTGCCTGGGTGTTGCCCTGGCAACGGGAGGACAACGGAAATCTCCATCCCTTATTTTGATTTGTTTCTCCTTCTAACTTTCTCCCCCTCTCTCTCCCCTTCTCTCTCTCTCTCTCTCTCTCTGTCTTATTCTCGCAGAGTGTGACAAAGGAGGTGCAGCGAATCGATGTCCGTGTACGTGCTGGCTGTTGATAAACCTTGTGCTTGGAGACGTTTGCCATTACTGTTTGGCATTTATATCACTCAAGCCAAGAACCCTTGACGGTTCCTAGAGAAAACATAAACAGCAAAAAGGTGCAGTTATGACGAAAGAGATGCACACGCCTTGGTTCAGCCTTACAAACTTAAACATTTGGAAAATCTTTCTTTGATTGCGGTTATTTTCAGGAAGTGATGTTACGTAATGTCTGTAAAAATCCTCACCGAGCCAATCATGACTTGAATGCGCCAAATTGTTTTGCTGGAATTGATTTGATTGCCATGGTAACTAAAGTTTTGGTGGAAATCTTGAGCAGTATTGGTACAGTCATGTATATCTGAATACTGTACAGTTGACGACGTTACACATGCTGGCGTGTCGTGCATGCACGTGTAGGCGATTGTGCGTATTTGTATGTGCGTGTGTGTGTGTGTGCTTGTACGTTTGAGGATGTTGGTAAGGGTTTGCTCAGATTTTATTCAAAGGCGCGCGGCAGTATCTTGCAATTCCACAGGATGCAAAAACTCAAAATTTGAGTGAAATCTTTTGGCTCTCATTTGGCAGCACTCAGATTCCATGGATCAATAAAGTGCGCTATCCTTGTAGGGTGAGATGCGTAGCGCAGACCTATATTTGGAATATTAAAATGCAGTAAATACTTGATACTTATTGTAGACAATATATTCACATTTCGCTTACCATAGACAAACGAAGGTTTTGAAACATCTTTAGTTGGAGCTTACTCGTATTTCACTGCATTCAATATCCGTTTTCATCAAATGATTCTTTTATTCCTCTTAGAATTGTATACTTTCTATAAATATTTCACATGAGTGGTTTCTATTTATTTATTTTATTATTTATTTTTTCTATAATCTATATTCATTTCTGGTCAATTTTCTTCTGTTTGCGTTTGTTACATACTTAATAAGCTGCATCACTTCGGTGATCCCTCGCATTTATCCCCAAGTTGAATTATCCTTCGGGTTTATGCCAGGTTTAAGTGTGTGCGTGTGTGTCACACACAAGCACACTGCTATATCTTCTGACCATCCGAGCATTGAGAATTTAGGATTTCTGGGACGAGCGCTGCACTAGGGCTTTCTATAGCTCAGTCGGTAGAGCACCGGGCTAGCAATCCGGAGGTCTCGGGTTCGAATCCCGATGGAATCCCATTTTCTTTGCTAATTTTTCCACTACATCACAAAAATTTAAAATCTGAATCCTCGTGTCAACCAGAATTATATTTTCCCTACAATGTCTCATTCCTTTTCGTAATATATCGCTTTCATTTTTTCCCCTTAAACATGAAAAATGTTATGTCAGAGTTCATTATGTTAGTTTAATCTGGGCAAAGTCAGTTACAAGATAAAGTTGCCCCCAAAATTACACAAATTACGGTCAAAAACTTGGATTATTCAACTGCGGTGTCTCTTCCCGACTCGAAGAATCTTGCATTGTAGTTCCTGCTGAGTAATATTTTATAATATCTCTTTCAAATTATGATGCAGATACCTAAATTGGACATTCTGGAATTCTTAATTTGAATTCGTAATGATAATCTTATAGACATTAGCTTTGGTTAAAACTTTGAAACAAAACAGTTGCAGAGGTAGATAGCATCTACTTACATGATCCATTAACTGGTATTCATGTTAACAGATTCCCATAATGAGCAGACTTTTTTTTCACTACAACGTAAAGAAACGTTCTATATCCATGATATTGCTCATCACAACTGTCTGTCTCATGTTGTTGTTGTTGTTTCTGTAACTCCGATAGGTTTACCAGGATATGATTTTGTTGAAGGTATGGTATAGTATTGGTCGAGGTGAGGATTCAGCTTTTAACTTTTTGCGAGATGCTTAGAAACCGCTTTATGAAATGGTAAAGAGCATACAATATTCTAAGAGGAATCTAAAGTTTTTCTGATGAAAATCGGTTTTGAAATGAATAAGATATCCCCCCAAAAAAGTAAAAACAACGCGATCCTAATAAAAGTTGGGTCCCACCTTTTATCAGGATCGCTTTGTTTTGGATATCTCAGCCATTTTAAGACCAATTTTCATCAAATGAAACTTTGAATCCCTCTTGAAATAAATATATCCTTTTTCATATTTCATAAGAGGTTTCCTATCTCAACAGATTATCATGAAAAGAAGATGAAAACCTGAAGTCCCAAGCATCTCAACCAAAACTGAACTATTCCTTTAATGTCCGTTGAACTTGAAGCACACGGGTCGGCTAGACCTGGCTTCCTGATGTCTTTAACATCCCACAAAATATCTTTGACGTCACAGTGACGATGACATGATTTGTTTTAATTCTATTAACTAATTGTTGTTGGGTGGTCTTTTGTGATCAATGAGATGGTTTATTACAACTTACTGTAATTCATCAGGGATAGTCAGGGTACACTGTAGCATAGGGGATAAGACTCCCAACTCCCAATCGGAGGAACCCGAGTTCGAATCCAGCCCAGTGCTTATATACGTCCTTGGACAAGATGTTTTTACCCATCTAATGTCACTCTCGACCAAGGGGTAGCATAAATGGCTACCTGGCAACGCTGGGGTAGTAGTAATAGCAGTGCCCTCTGGTAGAACGGTGTCAGCACTGATAAGAGGCTACCCTAGATGAAGAAGAAGATCACGTCATTTATCATTATGATCAGGGAACGAGTCTGTTATGATTTTATAACGTGATGACCTCCCTTCAGAAGCCACATGGCAAACCATGTCGACCAGATTGTGGTCACTAGCCAGGAAAATGAAAATGACAATTTGACACAAACGATCGCAGCTGTCCAAAGGGGTAATGTCATGTGGTGGAACAAAAGTACACAGGCACACTTTACAGATGGCATGCTCATTGAATCACCATGTACCTCTTTTTTCTAAATTTATGTTGAAAATCTCAATATCTGTCTCATTCATCGATAAGCTTTACGATAACCATATCTAAATCTCGTTTCATCAGTATTGTTTCCCATTATAAAAAAAAAGAAAAAAAAATATATGCTTCTGTTTTTTCCATCGCACTGCAAGTGGGCGTGGCGCCTTCTAAGTCTTCCCCCTGTAATATTCTCCCATAGAGACGTTTGCTAAAGATCGAAAGTAAAACAGAAATATAGTGTGTATAAAATACACAAAAGATCCAAGCTCTCCTCTGCTGGTCATCTCCAAGTAAATCAGTTTGTTTCAGTTCGGTCTTCGGATTTACAAATGGGGTGGGGAGTTAAGCTCGCACACTGTTACACAGAGGTCTTCTCTCAGACGCGCCCTCTCATTCAGAAATTCCCAATTTTTAGTACACCTGCACTTAAGCAAAACAAAAATATGCTAGTAGTCCCTTTAAATCGTAAAACGATAGTCCCTTTAGATCTTAAGATGAGATCTGCTGACAGGCATATTAAGTGCATCCTGCAGAGAAATTCTTCCTCGTCAACCTCGTCATGTTCTCATGAATTTTCTTTCTTGCTTACTATACTCTCTTTGATACGAATGTTTTAAGACTGGCAGGACAAGTCCATCTTTATTTTTAACAGGTGCGAGACCTTTAAATGGACAATCGCAATAGCGCCATCTAACTATCAATTTCGTACAGGTCCATGCATTGCCTACTTTGCCATGGAGTTTCCCTGTCTTGCAAAATACGAGTTCATGAGCGATGTACGTCATTCTGAAAGAGACCTTTGAGAGAAAAGAAAAAAGTCATGGCTGCAAATGACGTAATCAGTGGCGAGCCCGCTGTAAATTTATTCCCAAAACGTCGAGGGGCCATGTTTGCTTTATAGTGTTGAAGTCATGGCTGTATGACCCGTGGGCTATATGATTCGTGGATGTCAAGCGCATGACGTGTACCTAAGCATTGTTGTTTGTTTGTTCATTTCCATCTGTGAAGATGGCTGGATAGCCCATATTCAGCTATGCTAAGCTGGTCTTCCATGGGGTCCAGTTGGATGTGAGGTGGGACCACTTCACCGGGTTAAACACCCTGCTCTTTGCGATGAATGAATGAAGCGGGATCTGTCTATATATTGTATTGCACTTTGATTTGATGTATACTGTTTTGTTGTTTCTCTTTCTTATTAATACCATGAAGTCATTCCACGCGGTTTTAAAGAACTTGACCTGTGGTTTAAGTAGTGCGGTTTTATAAAGTAACCCAACAACAGTCTCTATTTTTTTCCTCCACAGCTTCTATTGCTAATTTGGTCTACTAAATATCGATTAGAAAACTTCGGTTTTGTGTGTGTGTGTGTTTTTTTTTTTTTACAGTTAGAACAGGTGGAAAAATTAACTCCTTTATACTTTGGCATTGCGTCTCGTCTTTTTAAGACAATACCTCCAAGGAGACCTATGCATTATATACATACCAGCTTGTGTGTTCGATGATCAGAAAGCCTTTGGGTCACTGTAATAGAGGCCATGGAGGGACATCGAAAATCATGGTCACAAAAGAGCATCGCTGCGGAAGCAGCTGAAAATGAAGAGCTTTCAACCAGAAGGTGCTAAATCCATTGAAAATGATGGATTTATAGCGCCTTTTGGAAGCAAGCTCTTCAAATACAACTGGGGATTTTCGTCTTCAGTTTACAAGTGTGGTGTAGGGAGCGTAAGAGACTTCATGAAGAAAAACAAAAAGAAAGAAAGATAGAAAGGGCCTTGAACGTAGGCTAACTACACATTGCAGCCTCGTTCCCAGTCGATGACGACGGTCACCGCTTACCTTCTCTCGGGGTCGCCGAGCCATGCCGCGCCCCCTTCGTTGCTTGGTTGCCCCGGCCTCATCATGGCTGACGTACGGGCCTAAGAGGGGCTCGGATGTCGAGGGTATGAGGTCGGGAGGCCTGGGCCAAGGCATTCTTGGGATGTTTCTGCGTCTGGGCGGCTTGGAGGATGGACATTTGGAGTGCTGTCCATCAAGCAAGGGGGCATTGAGAATCTAGAGGGTAATTTTGTTTTTTATCACACATTCGACTTTCCTTAGTGATACTATACCTCCCTGTTATGATTACGGCGTTACTGGAAAATTCTCGCATTGCGCGTTGTGTGTGTGATCCAGAAAGTGGATGTAAATGATATTGTGTCCTCACAATCCAAAAACAACCGATTAGAAATACGTATTACGGAATCATTGCTACATTAAATCAGGGAGATGGTCTCCACCTCCCTGATTAAATTAAGAAATTGGGTCTGCACCTTCAACACCCAAATAAGAATTTGTTACGCCTACAAACAGCGGGACCAGATCTCATTCCGAGTAACATAAGGCTTGTATCTAGACCGGGAACCTAGTTTGAAGGGAATTAAGCCACCAGCAGAATTTTTAAGGAAGCACAAATCTTTTTCCGTCGCGATAAGCGGAATGAAGGAGTTGCATGGGAGTATTTGGAGTTTCTAAGGTGTACACCCAAGAATTTGTTCATACATAAAGAGTCTGATCACAAAACGAGTAACTTAGATCCACTCTTAGTAATAAATTTGAGATGCGGTGCTAATAAGCTGAGAAAATAATGGAATATTCCATAATAACTCTACTAATATTCCTTGTTATGCAACAAGACAGGTATAACTGAAAAGTTTCATTTGGCTCTATCTGACGATGGACTTATGTATACTTTCGAATGTTCAGTTTCCAATTTTCTTCACCTGTTTGTTTATTTGTTCGGTTTTTTTTTTTCGATCAAACTCTTCACGCATTCTTGAGTTGCCATTGTTTGTTTGAATCCGGAACTATCGAAGACCATCTTCACAAGGTATTCAAATCCCTGATGGTTAATGTCAGCGTAATTAATCACAGTATACAACAAATAGCACATCTCTGCTACTGTAAGCGCACTACGAGCTTTGGACGAACTACTTCACACTACGGACCAAGCATACATTGAAACTATTTGTTGACGTCATACAATCAACTAGTAGCGAAAAGTATGCGTTATATTCATTGTTATGGATTTTTTTCTTTTCCTTGGCTGAATTTCCCTTTACTTGGGGAAAGTTCGCCCTTTCTTTTTTTTTGCTTGATTATTATTATTAGTAGTAGTAGTAGTAGTAGTAGTAGTAGTAGTAGTAGTAGTAGTAGTAGTAGTATTACTATTGTCATTATTATCATTATTATTATTATCATGATTATTTTTTTTTTTCGAACCAGAGTCACATCTTCAATCTGAGAATAGGTTTTATAAGCATGTTATAAGCATGAATGGACTCGAGGGTGCACACTGTGCAGAATGTCAGCGTTGAGGGAGACATAAACCCCCTACTCAGTGCCCTGTCTAAGGCACTGCGCTGCTTTAGAAACCCGGGCCCCAGGCCTGTCAGGTCCTGTTTGTCAGGCCCTGCCTCGCATTACTCTGAATTGGGGAAGGGTCCGATGGATGGTTCTCCTCTTTTTATTTCTTTTCTAATTCCTTTTCTGCTCTTCTTTTGTTATTAACTGTTTTTATTGGCTTTGAATCCAGTTTACATACATCAGCTCTGGGCAAGCTTTCTTTTTTTTTCGCAAAAATATAAACGATAAAATAATGTTAAAACCGGATTTATTAGATTATCAATTAATTGCGGAGGATGAATAGAAATGTCAACTTGAAACAATGATTCTTAGCTATCACTGTTAATACCATCGACTTCATAGTTCAAAAGACGTTTATAATCATTGGTTCTTTATCTATAATGAGTTTATTTATAATCATTGGTTCATTTTGAGATAATTGATCTTCGTCGAAGGGGAAAGTGATTTGTATATAAATTATTGCAGGATAGGACGGGTGTGTGTGTTATCAGTAGACGACTGATATGCATGCTGAATGTGTGTGTGTATGTGTGTGTGTATGCTAACTCACACTTGTGAAAATCGGATACCACATGGTGTGACTCTGTAAATAAGTTCCTGGACAGTTCAGTGCTAGGCAGGGACAGACGTCGTGATATCGTGTTCAAACAATACACGCGATTAGTTAACTTGGCACCTCCCCCATTTCTATGAAAATCTAACTAGGATGGGTCGTGTTTGCCCTTCTCTTGGTTTAATATATCCCTTGTCTGTATAATTGACTGCATTTTTTTTTTTTTTTTTTGCCTCGAGAATAAATATGCCTATCCACTCTCGGTCAACATTCAATGTCAGACGAATCGGATAGTGACATACAACTATTCCAAATTCAACTAAAGTATTTGATCACATTCAGAACGAATCAACTCCGTTGTTGTTAAGCTAGTGCAGAAAGTTGCAATTAAAGCTACTAAAACAAAAAAAAAGAAGAAAATAATCAAGAACATGGAATATCTTCAATCATTACTTCAAGAACATAATTCCTTAGATTCTGACGTGACAAGCGGAGCATCACTATAGAAAGGTTTTATTATGCTGTATCTGATGATGAACTTACTTTAAGATGTTTTAGCTCATTTTGCGATGAAACTTTTCACATTTATGTACATCTCATCTTGAATAAAAAAAAAACAAAGAAATAAGATTAAGTGAATGCAAATAATGTCCAGACCATTTGAAGTCAAACGGAGTGGCTTTTTATCTTTGTTGCATTGCACACAGTGTCGACAACCGAAGAGAGATCCCAAAATTTTTAGCATACTCTTTACTGGAAATTCGTCTGCGTGGTTACCGTTTTTTAACTAAGATGTCTATTGTTTGTAGTTGTTGTTTTTATGTTCCTATATGCTATCTCCACGTGACCGTGATAGTTAATGAATCGTTGATGCGTAACCTGTGACGACTGATATCTTCAAATGTCATAGTTGATTTACTATGCAAATACGAAACAAAACAAAAAAATGTCAAATCATAAATTCGGTCTTGAAAAGAGAATCACCCCATATTTCTGCAGAGTACTTCTCGCCGTTTTGAGACATAGTGTCTTAATATCATCATAACAATAGCTCTCTATAAAACGTACACATTTCCACCTCGACTATGTTAGTGAGATAATTATGTTAACCCTATTTTGTATGTGTGTGTGTGTGTGTGTGCGTCACGTTTATTTCCTGTCCATTGTTTTGTGTGTGAATTTTGTGCACATTTGACTTATTGGCATATAAACGGTTAAGCGTGATATTATCAACCTGTTTTGTGAAAGAGGTGACTCTTTGACTCTTCATTACGCAAAAAAAAAAAGAGAAGAAATGTGGAATTCTCTGTTTATTTTCTATAATCGTTGTCCATACTTAAGGAAGAGAGAGAGAGAGCAAGAGGGATAAAGAGAAATAGACAGACAGACAGACAGACAGACAAATAGACGTGTGAGACAGAGGTTAAGTACCGTCGATGAGATTTCAACCCGACACCGTTTTATCCAGCCTCAAGCTATCAAACCAGCAAGCCGCGTCCTGCTCGTCAACTTTTAGCTCTGCAATTTAGTTTCCAGATTGGGTTTGCGGCAATTACGGGTGGGATCGCCTGTATAAAATTGCCCTATATTTTCTTATTTCCAACCCCCCTTTTCATATATACATATGTATGAGAGAGAGAGAAAGAGAGAGAGAGAGAGAGAGTGTGTGTGTGTGTGTGTGTGTGTGTGTGTGTGTTTAAAAAAAAGAAAGAATGTGATTCAGCTGTACAATTAATGAGAAGAACAGCTGCTTATTTTTGTTCAAACTAAGTTCATTGTGAAAATGAGCCTGATATTGAATGAATTCTAATAGAGACTATATCGTAAAAAAGTGTGTACGTGTGTGTCTGTGTACGTGTGTGTCATCACGGGCAGTTTTTTTTAACACGAAAATACATTTTTTTTAAAGTAAATGGTTATCACGTTAACATTTCTAAAAACAGTTCGATCGTGAGAATGCTACATGAAGCTTACGACCGCAAGAGGTGGTCTTATCGAGCGTTCTTTGAAAATACAAAAGAGTATAGTAGAATATAGAAAAAAAAATAAATTTTGAGAGAGAGAAAATAAGCGATGAATGATGGGACGTAGCAGCTTTGTTACAAAAGACCTTGGAAGACAATTAATATGAACTTATCGAATGAGCACGCTCCGCCGCTTTATAAGGCGTTGAGAAAGACTCAAAAAGACGTTTCATTAGACGCTAGTATTGTTTTTATCCCTGTAAATATTATCATGTCTGTCAGTATGGTGTATTTCATATGATTTTGATATGCCCCTATTCTGTTTTCAATGTGCGGAATAAGCCCCACCTGGGAACTCTGTGCCCTGGTGAAACAATCAAACAGGGCATAGCAGAGCAGAATACTTTGAAGGATTGCGGACGTGTTAACAGCAGAAAAAAAAAAAAAAACATTTCATGAAGACCACAAAACAATCTTGCACATTATGAACATGAAGAAAAACGTCTGAATTTAGAAACAGAGTTATTGTAAAATGTCTAAATGAAGCAAACAGACAACTAGAAATGGTCAGGGTTTAAAAGTTATCGTGAGACGGCTTTATGCTTGTGAAAAAGACGAATTCTTAACTAGTTAAATAATTTGAAGAAAGAAGCTTTCAATAAAAGATATAGTATGCTGAGGGTTTTTTTTTTTTTTTTGAATGTTCTACATTCTGCCTATGGACAAAGAAGACTTTGTTTTAAAACCAAAGAAACAACTCTATGTATAAATGCATATACAAACTTTTATGTATGGTTTATGTATATTACACATGCATATACATTGCATGTAATGTGTATAGCATTATGTGAATCACACCCACAGATATAAATGTGAGTAGTATAAGTATTAGTTGTGGAAGTGACCTTTTTTCTTTCTTTTTTTCTTTTTTTTTTTACAAATTTCAGTTCACGTATGTCGTATGGTAATGACTCTACCTAGTAAAGAGTCAACTCTTGTTTATATATATTTTTTTGATATGATGAATAACAACACAAAGGTTACTGAAGACAATTTCATTTCGCTTGGCAGTTCTCTTGATACTAATGTATGTCATATAATGTTTCCTCAGTGCTTTTATCATTTTTCCATTGTTTATAGCGTTTTACAGAATATAGCAACCCAGAATAATTGAAGAGTTTGTTTGCAAAAACCGAGAAGTCCATATTTGTCGAATGGAGATGTTTGCGATTAAAGGTCAAGAAAAAATAAAGAGAATAATAAGAAATGTTTTACTTCTTTTGACCATAACTTCAAAAATGTACCTGTATATGTAGTGACCAATATATCATTTAAAAGGTATTATTTTGTACTTTGTGACAGAGACCGTACTTCAAAATCTTCAAAAATGGACTTATCGGTTTTTGCAAACAAACTCTTCAATTGTATATCATCCTCCTTCCCACCCTATGCCTTCAAACGATTATTTCATACAATTAAATTCAATAAATAAAATGAAAAGTAATAAAGCTACACGGCTGCGATGACTGACTCTGCGAAAACGATACGGTTTTGTTTTGTTTTGTTTTGTTTTGTTTTGTTTTGTTTTTGGTAATCCTGTGTACCCGAACCTGTCAATCAGTCACAATTGGGTTTTTTTTTTCTTTCTCCTTAGAAAATAATAAGATCAAGGAATCAAACCACATACATTAACACCATAAAAAGTTCATCTTTGTTCAAGACTCACAATGCCCTGCGGCATGGTTGGCAAAACGGTCGGCGCTCATAACTTCTACATGTTCTGTGGTGGCTTTGTTTTTTTCATCTATTTTCATGTAAAATTATGTGACTGGCGATGAATGATATGAAATAAACTTCTTTTTTTTGCGATCGTTAACCGTAAACATCCATTCATAATCTATCATTCTTGCCTTTTCTCCGTTATTAGCTCTTTAAAAAGAAAAAAGGAATCAGTGATAAATCAATGATAACCACAATAACGTGTCTGCGCTGTTGTGAGGTGTGTGCCGTCCGCATTTTGCCCTCCGCGCAGTAAGTTCATCTGCAAATGCACTCCACGTTCTAGTTGATAATTGCAAAATAGAATGAAATTGAGAAAACAATCTACGGGAGAGATCTGTTTAAAAGCCATGAAATATTTAATATGTTTTCAATGTCTTCAGGAAGCTTTGATATCGGTCACAACCGCATACAATTCACGTATGTTCTTAATGTCGTCACCTCACACCTTGTCATTTCGCTCGTGCACAAAATACATTAAAAAAACTCAGGCTTATCTGGTTAATAATCTAGAAACCTTCCCTTCTACACGTTACCTTTACTTTTGTTGTTGTTGTTGTTGTTGTTGTTGTTGTTGTTGTTGTTGTTGTTGTTGTTGTTGTTGTTGTTGTTGTTGTTGTTGTTGTTTTGAAACACCAAGAAAGGTGTTTTTTCTTTTTTTTGGGGGGGGGATGGATTGACCTTCCATCAAAGATAAATTTCGTATGAAGGTCTTTTCAGTTGATCATAAAAGTATTTGATCATGATAGTCTTATAGATTTTGTTTTCACTATTGTATGTTCGACTTTAACCCATTAGTAACTGAACCACCCGTCAAATTACTCACTAGACCGCCTGAACCGTCCGTCCTTTTAAAATAATTTTATGCTTTACTTCTTTTATTATTTTTATATAGAATATATAATTACGTAATTTGGAAGAGTCAAAGGTCAACAAAAGTGTTACAGGATTATTTCTGTAACACACAAGTCTCTTAGTAAAGTCTTCATAGGTTTTTTTAAATAAATATTACTTATAAGAGACAAAAATAAACATGCAGTGATCTATTTTTCATAATTTAGAAAGCTGTCGAAATGAGAGTAATATTCCGGTACTTCCCAGCGAACAAAAGGCAATGTACGAACAGTTGCTAAAGGGTTAGCTAAACTTTTGCAGTTCAATGTATTTGAAGTCACTCGCTTTCATTCATCGAAGTCTACTTTGGAAAGGATAGGAATTGGACTTCAGTTATTTTTTTTATATAGAACATTCCAGTGAAACACTTTAAGATGTTGCCTAATTCATCCGTTAGTTGTCTTGATAATATGTTAAAGACAATGCTTGAGTCACATATTTTCTTCCTTTTTCATTATATGTAGATTATAGATAGATAAATCGAGATAGATAGATAGATAGATAGATAGATAGATAGATAGATAGATAGATAGATAGATAGATAGATAGATAGATAGATATAGTTGTAGATAGATAGAAATAGATAGATAGATTGATTGATAGATAGATAGATAGATAGATAGATAGATAAATAAATAGATAGATAGATAAATAGAAATAGAGAGAATGTGTTAAGGTGTGAGAGAGGGTGAAATACACAAAACTTTCTCAAACTTTGTTGTTAATAAGGCAAAATATTCTTTTCTTTTTTTTTAACGTTCGAACATGTACCTTTTGCATGTTGTAATAAAACGTGTCCTGGGTCAAAGGATACATTGTATGTCGAAGCATGGAGGTACCTCCATGGTCGGAGAGTGTACCGGAAAAACTTGTGCAGACTCGCCAAAAAGCGCGGCATAGGTCTACTTACTACAGTGGACGAGCCTAAAACGTCAGTACTGAAGCAGCAAAGTTGTGCACTGCAGCAGAGGAGCTTACGTCCCCAGTAAAATCTACTGTCGTGAATTCGGTTTTTGTTGGACTACCAAAGATGTTATAAACGTTAGCTGCTTGCAAAGCTTAATTAATGCTAATCTTGCAAAGTGGTGTCCACGTGGATCTGGACTTTCCGTTTTGACAGTCATCATTACTGGTAAATTGCGGCACAACAAAACTTTGATGTAAAGTACGCAGGCTTTTCTTTTCAAGTTTATGTCATTAAAAGACACTTGCTGTTGGGCGAAAGCTCGGTGATCTAGTGGAGATGACGCCTGTCCGGTGATCAGGAGGTCGTAGGTTCGAATCCTGCTCGAGTATGTAAGCCCATGATTTTTTACCATGGCTTCTACTAAAACACTGATCAATTCAGTCCTTATATACATCGATGTAGGGCAATTTGTCAATCAGTTGAAAAAAAAAAAAAGAGACATGGTTTAGTTGTAAATTTGCTTATAGATCCATGGAACACATTTAAGGCAAAGAACATAACACTAACCAGTATTTGTTTGCTACTTACTGTGTATAGCTGGTTTGTGGAATCAAGGGAGACTGGAAAACCCAATAACTTTCTTATTTGAAAGTTTGATTTTTGTTTTAAAAAAAAAGATAATGTGGTGTGAAAATGCATTTGGAGAACATTGTTCATGCGCGGAACGAAGTAAAATACATACAAAAAGAGAGTGAAAGGACGCCTACATGTGAAAATTTTGACTGAGTTTGTGTAAAAAGTGAATGGCAAGTATTCAAATCGCTCTCGTCATTACCCCGTCACTTGCATGAAGTCTGCTCGATATTCCGTTTCAGTTTTCGCGCGGCTCGTCAGGCCGAGATATCGTCTGCTCTCCCTCTCGCCACGATTTTGTTTCAGCGCCCTCTGTCGTCCTTGAGGGATTTAAAAAGCCAAGCGCCCCAAAAAGCTGGAAACGTGAAAGGGGGGAGGGGGGGGGGGGGGGGGATGAATACAGATTTCTGCAGCCGTCAGACAATGATTGCACCTACTAGACATTAAGTTTGTTCAAAATGATTCAGACGTTTTATTCCAGACGGGCTGACGGCCCTCTACCGCTGTCCATGTAGGCAAACCTCACACATTCACTTCGATAAGCACTCTTTCAGATCCCACACCAAAATGAATTAATATGATGTACAGGAATGATCATATGACAAGGATTATTTTGTTTAATAAGTTATAATTAAAGAGATAAAATGCCCAAACAGGCATGTTATCGATTTAAGATTCTTGAGATTATACCATCTGTAAAACAAAATAATGATGATGATGATGATGATAATAATAATAATAATGATGATAATAATAATAATGATAATAATAATAATAATAATAATAATAATAATAATAATAATAATAATAATAATAATAATAATAATAATAATAATAATAATAATGATAATAATAATAATAATAATGATAATCAGATTATATAATGTTAATTTCAATTAATGGATATATCTTCAAAAATATTTCTTACTATGTAACGAGCACAGCATTATTGAGAAAATTTATATTTCTCAATTTTGATGATGACCCTACTTTGGGGAAAAAAAAATATGAAAACGGTCGTCACCTGTTACTGCATTGAAACTTATATACATACGTATTACAAGAGATTCGCAGCATGATAATGACATACACGTCTGAAATTCCTGACGCCCGTTAATGATTTAGAGACAGAAAAACAAAACTTATAAGTATAAGACAAAAGTACAGGAACACAATTACTTTTAAATTGAATGTCAAATAAAGAGTATATACTTCTACTCTACATTTATGCAACGGGGGAAAAAGAATGAGTTAAATCTCCATTAATGCCTGATATGAAGACATTTTCAGATCATCCTGAAACTTGGCATTCTGTAAATACATGCAAGTTGTTGTTGTTTTTTTAATACTTATATCAAAGTTGTTCATGTTCTCGCTGACTACTTTGTAAAGAGAAGTTAGCTGTATCGGAATTTCCTTCCATGCGCTTTTTCATGTTCACCTGCCGTCATGAGGTCGATAACTTAAAAAGGAAAAGGAAAACTAAAAAAGGAGTCTGGTTATTTTTACGTTTAGCCTTTCAGATTTCAAAAATACAGATTGGAAAAAAAAATCCAACCTTTCCGAAAAAAAAAAACACCCACTGCCAGTGACTGCACACCTTACGCACTTCTCTCAAAACATCCTATTTCATCAGGCCTCCTTGGAAATTCGGGCTATCTTATGACACTTTGTGGTTTTCGTGACGTATGTATGCATATTATGACTCTAGTGATACTCTTTATAAGACCAGCATTTACGTGCGGATGCGCGTTACGTCACTCTGCTGTGTTTTTCACCTTTTCACGCCGACGATAAATTGGTGCCATAAGGCGATACGACTGCATCGAAATTTACTATTTAACACCTCTGAAAGTTTATTGTCGACGCGATTTCGAGATACCGTGCCAGTGGTCTTAGCTTTCCCCTTCACCTGAATGTTCGAGTGATTTTCTTCTTTTAAAACATGAATGCATCAAATTCCATGTGGATTATAAAGACTTTCTTGTGTCTCTGTTGTTGCCGTTTTGAATGCAAATCATTGCATTCGCAGCTCCTCTTCATTGTCAAGCATTATTACGTCACACTGCGCTGCGTCATACGGACTCATATTACTCATCGTTAATCACGCCAGGTCCCGACTAACCTTTCTCGCCATTATGCCTCTTGTCTCCTTCTCTCTCTCTCTCTCTCTCTCCCTCTCTCTCTCTCTCTCTCCCTCTCTTTCTTCTTCATTTTTCTTCGTTCTCACACTTCTACGCGCACACACTGTTTATGTGCACTGTAATACCCCATGTATTGTGAAATATTGTCTGAAGTTCAGTGCTTATATTTTGTTATACTGAATTTTCAAATACGAGTATGTGTTACTATTCATTACATTATAGATGTATGTTACAAATGTAATTTGTGTGGAAATTTAATGAATGAATGAATGAATGAATGAATGAATGCATAACTTGACTTTGTTCAATTGAGTATAATCAAACAAGAACAGAAAGGCAGCAATTTTGCTAAAACCGGATCGGACGAATAGACAAGAAAACAGAATTTTCATGGTTGTATTTTAAAGATAGTGACGTAATCATGAGGTGATTATGTAATTACCTCACCAGTCTTTGCTTTAGAAAATCCTTGCGAAATGTCTTTTGTTGAAATCAATTGAGCATGAATGTCCTGTTTTCTTGATCATCGCAATGTGTTGTAATAATCGGACATTGACGCCTTTTGGAGGGGAAGGGGATTAAATTACGACGCTCAAAACTGACTTATTCGATCAATCATTGTTGTTGTTGTTGTTGTTGTTGTTGTTGTTGTTGTTGTTGTTGTTGTTGTTGCTGTTGTTTGCCATAGCGTACTCCCTTTATCAGAATGTTTGCAATTATATTCTGTATTGTAATTCAATTTTTCGGTTTGTAATCATATTCTCAGTTGAGTTTCCACACAAATTTCTTTCCATTTTGTCTGCTGTTTTTATGATCTTTCTCATGTGTTTTATGTTCTTACAAACCAATTGTTCGTTTTGTTCTCGTTTTTATTGTGTGCACATGTAATGTAATATTTATCGACGTAGGGCTCCCTTGTAAAGCAGGCCTTTGTGGCCCTGAATATAGGACTACCCTGCTTTTGAAGCGATTTATTAAATAAATTTAATAAATAAAATAAATAAATTCAATGATTCAAATATGTATTAATGCGCTTAAAAATTTGCGTAAGAAGCGCCTTATAAATGTTATCTATTATCATCATCGCTATTATTATTATTATCATTATCATTATTATTATTATCATTATTATTATTATTATTATTATTATTATTATTATCATTTCTATTATTATTATTATTATTATTATTACTATTATTATTATTATTATTATTATTGTCATTATAATCATCATCATCATTATCACTACTACTACTACTACTACTACTATACTACCACTACTACTATTACTACTAGTGACAACTGTTATCATAGTTCATAAACTATCTACCACAAAATATGACTTTTGCGATAATTTGCACTAATTTAAGCTTTAATGTGGTTCATAAAAGCATTGGAAACTTTGACAATCTTTGACTTTGTTACTTAATGAAAGAGACTTTCGTCAGTTTGAGTGTTTGCGGTTATTGTTTCTATCGAAATCATGTTACAAAAGAGTACAAAGCGTCTATGTTACCTCGTAGAAAATGGATGCACAATTTACAACAACGGTGTGCATTGAATTTGATTGAATGGTGTTACGAAATTAGTAGTTTTGTGACCGTAACGAAAAAGCCATATCGTGCAATATCTACAAATCTTATCGGATGTAACATGACGAGATTTTATACAAGATCTTTGAATTCTATATTCGTCTTAAAAAAGCAAACAAATAAACAAACTCTGTAAGAATGCAAGCATCAGGTACAATAAACAAAACATTGTATCAATTTACCGGATAGCAAATAAAGCAACGAGAAAAATAAAATGTGCAGAAGACAATTCGAGGGCAGAATAACCTCTTTCAACCCTCCACCCCCCCTTTCCCCGACCCTAGCAAGAATCTACGCCAACCTCCTCCATTACCGACAGTTTAATTTGCCGTAGCTCCTTATTGGCCGATATAGTCTTCATCCACAAGAGATGTGTTTCGTTTGTAATATTTGTGTATGATGCCCTCACTCGACCAATGGGAGACATTTCGTTTCTGTCGTTATGCCATTATGACGACACACTATACGACAGCATCGAAAGAGTGGAAGTAAAGTAATGAAATTGACACGAAGTATGTGGGACAGGCGCCACATGATTTTGTCGTCAAGTTACATCAAGTTGTCCCTATTTTTCTTTTTCTTTTTTTTTTTTTTGTCAACTAACATTGCTGCAGAGTGTGTAAGTTCATTTGTTTGCTTGTTTATGATTGTTTCCATGGTATTTCTGAACGAATGCCTTCTTTCGCAAATGTATGCGATGTACGGATACAATATTTATTAAATCTGTTAAGATTATTATTTGTTTTATTGTCGATATCATCATTACTATCATAATCACCATCATTGTAATTTCGTGATTTTTCAAGCTCCCACGATCGATGATTTGTCTGCTCATTTGTTCCAAGCAATGTGAGTGGTATGATGCGATTTAAATACGCACCATTTCTTTATTAAAGGGATAGTACAGTATTGGTGGACATGAGAATTGGGCTTTTAACTTTTTGCGAGATACCAAGAAAACACTTATGATATAGTACAGAGCATACCATATTAAGAGGAATTCAAAGTTTATTTGATGAAAATCGGATTTGGAACGACTGAAACATCCAAAACCAAAGTAAAACAAAGTGATTGCAATGAAGTGTGGGTCCCACACTTTATAAGAATCGCTCTTTTTTGGATTTCTGAGCCATTTCAAAACCAATTTTCATCAAATAATAATTGAATTCCTCATAGAATTGCATGCTTTTTCATATTTCATAAGAGATTTCTCATTATTTCACCTAAAATGTTAGAAATCTGATATTAGGTCTCAACCAAAACTATGCAATCCCTTTAAATACATAATAATGGGCAATTTCAAAACACTAGATGACACCACCTCGCTGCTCAGCCATCATTATGCACCGAACAATGATGGCGTAACTCCCGCCTCCGACGCGAATCCCTTTTGGATTAATGTGCTGTTACTAAACAGTAGAGGGCGCTTTTATACTCCTTGCCAAATTCCTATAGTCGGCTACCTGGGCCAGGCATCTTCGGTGGCGCTTTGAAGTTCGCTGACCGATCTGCGAATATTTTCACGAAATGCGACAGTCGTTCGGCATTGCCTGCATAATTGCGGACAGTCAGCCTAATTGCAGTTTAACTTCACTGGGGAAGGTTGAAGAGATGGTGAATAGAATTGCATGAGGGCTACTTATTCATCATGGTGTGTGTGTATAGACTGTTAGAGCAGTGCACGGCAAAGGATGTATGTTTCTAAGGAACAGCATCCTAAAATCCTGTTGATTTTTTTACATAAACATATTGTTCAGTTCAGTTCAGTTCAGTTTTTATTTCTGCATTTAAAAATCAATACAAATTAACAAATCAACAAAATACTTACATAGTCATTTACAGAGCTAATATTCGTAACGTTTGGATCATACATACATTTTCTTTTTTTCAAGAACGAATATCATATATGAAAGGAAGCAATAGGAAATGATTAAAATGAAATGCAGGGGACCATCATCATAAGCTAAGCTTGACGAGGAAGATGGCCCCAGGTAAAGAGATAGATACAGTTGACGGGACTAAACGAGTAAAAGAAAGAAAAATGTTCATTTGACATGGTTCATTTCAAATCTTGTGCAAATAGTATTATGATTTTAGTTCAAACAGAAGGTGACAACAATTTTATTGAATCTTTTTTAAATAGTGCCCTCTGCGATGGGAGAGTGGCAGTTTCTTTTGAAACTGAATGGGACTATTCTTGCTGCTCTTTCAAGAAGTCGGGAATAGATTCATAACTACATTGAAAATAATCATGAATGAATGAATGATCATGCAAATGAATAGATAAACGGATGATTAAACAATCAACAAAAGTACTTGTAACGGATGTGAAAACACAATTTTTATTATTTTGTGTCTCAAAGCTTCTCTGATTGCTTCCTCTTCTTCTTCTTCTTCCTCTTCTTCTTCTTCTTCTTCTTCTGACTTCTTCTTCTTCTTTTGCATATAAGGACTTGCTTATACAACGGGACAGCAAGCAAATTTCAGTAAAATCCTGTTAATTGAAATCAGTTACGCAAAGATCAAGATCATTAACTTGTAAGATAATTTACAATTTCAAGTTATATTACTTTCTTTTCTCGGGGAAAATTTAACTCCTCAATCCTAAAATGGGTGCTACCACAACTGCTACAATACAAGTGGAACGACAGTCCTTGAATGCGACATTCCTTGAATAAACCCATACGAAAATAATAGAATACCTGAATATTTAAGAAAGACTCAAGTCCAAATTTGGTTATCATCTCTAAAGACCCTTTCCGAAATGATATAAATATAGATTATCATTCAAATGACTGTTTTACATTTCGGTTTGCATACATAACATTCCCATAACCAAAATATAAAGTATGAGGACGTCATTTTGTTGTCTTGTTATTTTCTTTAAAAATCTCTCTAATTGACTTGGGTCTTTCTTATACTGTATTTATATCAATAATGAGATGAATAGTATAACCTAACACTGTACAAAATAAGCAAAATTCATATTAGTGCCTCCCTTTCGTCTAATTAGGTTCAATTAAGTGAATACACATTCTAATGATTATGTCATTATAAAACAATGCATACGACAGCTCGCGGTGATTGTTAATTTCAAATTTCTGTATTTTCGTGCAGGCGGGTGGTCTATCATTACAAGACGTTCAACGCCTTCTCTTGATGGTAGACGAAACAAGATCCTTTCTGCCATAAAGAAATCCTCCCTGGTCCAAGTGCGATATGACGTGGTAACAATAGACCAGACACTCGCTGAGATTGGATGTCTCTGCACATGCATCGTCTGGACGGAAAAGGCACCGGCCGGAATTCAGGGGGTAACTAAGCCATTACAAGCAAATTAATAACTAATTATTGATTGTGTGGACGTCTTGCTGACATCCGGGGAACACACGGGGGACTGCACAGTTTTTTCTCTTTTTTTTTTTCCGGGGGAGGGGGAAGAAGGGTAAAGGAAAGGGGGCAGGGGAGGAGGGGGAAGAGAAGGGGTATGGAGGGGGTGAAGGGGGGGGGGCAGAGTGGTGGAAATAACCCTTCTGATAGGATGAGGACCATGCCGGACCCAAGAGTGTAACGGAAACAGCGGAAATTAATGTCCGGTAGGTGAGGACAGCGCCGAATGATGGTACGTGCTTTTCGTCGATGTAAATAAATGGACGATGAAGGAAAGGCCAGAGAAGAATTCATTAACAAAACAAAACAAAAAACAAACAAACAAACAAACAAACAGTCAAACAAACAAACAACCAATCAACAATCAAACAAATAAATTGATAAACAAGCGAAGAGAAAATGAATGTAATCCCGGAAACCGTTTCCTCTCAGCACTGACGTGCGTGTGACAAATATCAGTTATTATATCTTGGTCATACATGGACGTGATTTCAAAACATAAATTTCCCTTGTGATAACTTGGCCAAGGAATCAATAATTGACCAAATAGACAAACTACGCAAAGGATCTATTTCTATAATATACATAACATAATATCTTATATGTATGATATATATCATATATTTTATACATACATGTATATAATATGTATATAATATACATATATTCACAGTATATTTAAAGACTCGGGAGAGAAAATAAAGAGATACACATACGTAGGCACACGTATTATTTATATCATTATGTAGGACCTATACAAGACCTTATAATAAGTATTTCTACGTATGCTTTTGTGCGTGTATGTGTATAAAAGAAATATCACAAATATCCTTTCGGTCAAAGTAAAGGAGTATTGGTGTGCATATACTGAGATGATTATTCATTATGCGAAGCGTACGGAACAGTCAGGCGAGCGAGGCGCCATTCGCACGTCCATTCAGTAAGTCAGGCAACCCGGAAGTCAGCACACACACGGACGAATGGGGGCGTCGACGAAGCGCCACGGCTCGACGGAAGATGCTTGGCTCGCTTTCGCCGGGTATGCAAATGAATCTGTCCCAGAGGTCATCAGAGCTGTCATTTTTTTTTTCTCTCTCTGTCCGTCTGTCTCTTTTGCTGGCAAGATGTAGGCCAAAGGTCAGCCCCCATTCATTTTCTATTTTCGACCTTCTCCGCTTTTCCACCGTAGGACCCTATACCTTCTGCCAATTTCTAGGTCACTGCCATTCATTACGCGAGATAAATTTGTTATTGCAGCGAGAGAAGAAAATACTGCCCCCCCCCCCCCATCCGCGCGCCTTTCTCCGTAGATACTGTCGTGATTATTGCAGAGAGATTGACAGAGAGAAAGGGGGAGAAGGAGGGAGAGAGTACATGTGCATGTCAGTGCTTATTTATCTATTTCAGTCTGCGCAGAGTTCGTGTATAGACGCTATGCCACAAGTCATTGCCTTTCTTCGACAGAAGGATGCAAGTGACCAATGTGTTATGTCACAAGTAATAAGATAAAGCGAATCTGTCACTTCACAGCAACATCAGTGCAATTACTATATATAATGCCTTGCTCTGATTTATATTTGATTTTTGCGTTCCTTTTTCATACAAGATTTTTTTCCCCGTAGCGCTTAGAGACATTTCACGTGATAATTCGCTGTATAAATATTGTGAATTATTATTATTATTATTATTATTATTATTATTATTATTATTATTATTATTATTATTATTATTATTATTATTATTAGTGTTATTATTATTACTATTACTATTATTATTATTATTATTGCTATTATTATCAAAGTTAACTGAACAAACTTATTGAGTAATATTTGAACAGAGGAAATATCTCAGTAAGATGAGTGCGTCTGCTCAGGATTATAATCTTGGCATCAAAGCACTCACTCGTATATAATCATACTCAGTCCGACATAAAAATTACAACATTTCAGATTTAGACGACGTGTCACTTGCTCCCTTTTACCTGAACAAAAAGGCGTTGTTATACAGTATCATAGCAATATCCTTGTTAAAAAACACATTCACATTATACCTTATATCGTGTGTCACCAACCCACGTTTAGACTTCATTTCACTTAATTTCATTTTAAATCATTTATTGTCCATACCATGGATATTTGTTTTGTTCACATGCTTTAAAAAATACAATACAATTACATAAACAACATTTAAATGACATGTGAGAGACATAATTTTGCCAACATCGTATACCATGGAAAACAATATCATGTACATCATGTAACATATCTTATATCAACATCAGCATTCGAACATTCAACGTATTGATGTATCTTTATATAATCAATATAAACTTTGAATACAACAGAACTGATATGGGTTGTATATTTTCGTGTCTTGATGGTACATATAGAAAAATCCTACAAGTCATTCATTTATAATCACCGGATGAAATAAAGTACAGTGTATATAAATATATATTCTTGCTCTGATTGGAACTTGACAACAAAATTCGTTACAGCGATATGAAGAAAATGTCAAAGGGTTTTAGAAACCGGTTTCTTTTGGACATCGAACATGTCGGAAGAGCACTTCAGACCTCACTCATGATATGCAAAAGACTGGGGACGAATATTTGCCCTACAGCACTATTTCATTATCAGGACAAGGGAAGTGTAATTTCCATGAAAAGAAAGTAATATTAGTGAATTTCTTTTACATTTTGTATGACTGATCTTTTTGTACTTTTACTTTTGTGATATCAAAATTTGCTACACACGCCTTCCATTGTAATCCTTCTGAGTGATTTTCTCAACCCGCATGTATGTTTAAGGGAGAAAACTTCTCATTATGAGTGAGAAACACATGAAGTAATCAATACTCAATGAGCAATTAACATGATTTTCAGGGGGGGGGGGAGTGTAAGTTGCACCCGCATTATTGACAAAAAAAAAGATCTCTTTCAGCAATGGTTAAAACAATCGCAAACAAACGAAAAGACAAAAATATGAAAATTAAAAATACAAATATATATTTTTAATTGAAGTCTGCACGTTTCATCAGGTGGCACGGGGGTATTCCGTGTTGAAGCTGAAAAGGTCAGTTTGTAATTAGCTCATGTGTACATGGATACAAATTTAATGACATTTCTCTTTTTTTCTCAAACTGGTTAGGCGCTCCACTCCTCAAAGTGACATAACACTTAAGCTTGTCCGATCAATATAAAACTCACTGAATTCATGTTCAAGCAAAGAATGAGTTAACGTACACAGAGCAGGTGACAAGAATGGTCTGTCCATTTACACAATAGGGGAAGCATGCATTTCATTGTTTTACTTTGAATGTATCTTTTTTCTATTGATATTGTCAAATATACCAGGCTTACTGTCAGGTGGATGTGCTGGCAAGGCGCCGTCTATAAAGATTATGTGAATAATCACTACTCCACAGATGCTTATTTCAGTGAAGTATACAAACCAACAAGGCTGTTGGTACAAACGACCTTTTTCTGCTCATGCGCAAAATGGAATTAGGAACTTGTCTATTGAATTAATATACCTATTGGAGGGGGAGGCTGGAAAAAAGAGGAAGGAAAAAAAGAGAGTGGAGTAAAGACAAGAACAAAAAGAAAAGAATAGTGAAATGTTTCTCTGAAAGTAGACCAGTATAAACTGGTCCTAACAAACAATATCCATTTTAATCAAAACTGGTTTTTTTCAAGTCAAGTTAAGCGTTAACTTAAGTTGTTCAAGTTGAACAGTTAAGTCAAATGACTTATCGTTATTCAAAGATGTTCATCTTCTATCATATTTTGCAATTTACAGTAATATGTCCTATTTACAGTAGTGTAATGCTTTATGTTTTAAAGGGGAAGGCTAGTAACTGATCAGTGGGAATCAGTGGAAATGCTGAAAGATGATTGTTCCAATCCTTATGGGATTCATTCAAGAGTTCATTGTATATCTATTGTTGTGTGAAAATGATTTGCTTCAGAACGGTCTCATATTCAAGTAATGTGCAGATTAATGCTCAGTCACTGACCAGGGACGCTAACCTGGAAGCATTAAACTGCACATTACTTGAATATGAGACCATTCTGAAGCAAATCATTTTCACACAACAATAGATATACAATGAACTCTTGAATGAATCCCATAAGGATTGGAACAATCAACTCCCAGCATTTCCACTGATTCCCACTGATCAGTTACTAGCCTTCCCCTTTAAACTTAATGCTTTATATTTTAAAAACTCAACTACAAAAGACAATGAGCTTTATGACATTTCACCTTGTACAAATCGACTATGCTACTTTGCAATCATTTTATATTATTTGGATATAGAAACAAATAAACGAAATGAATGAAATGTGGACAATCAAAACAGATGGAAGGACTTGGACTTTGAAAAAGAAAAAAAAAATGGGAGGCAAGAAAAATATTATCAGATTACATGAAATACCGTATGTCCCCAAAAAATTACAACGGGACCCTCCGCAATGATATATTAAAAAAGAAATGAATCAATCTAAATTCAATTCAATTCAATTCAATTCAACTCATTTACTTTTCATTCTTCTTTTTTTTTCAACAAAACATAACGCATAATAAATTTGGAATTACATCATAAACATAAACATTCAACTTTGCAAAAGATAAATGATACAGATAAACAAAAGAATGCATACTGGCAAAAAAAGTACAAAGTTATGCTTTAGTTGAGAAAAAAAAAAGAATTGAGAGGTCCACTAAAAAAGCAAGCTTGTATGTTGTGAACCACTCAATTTGTTGTGAACCACTCAATAAATACAAGTCCAGGGTATGAAAATATAACTCAATCCCCACATCTTACAGAAACCCTATTCGATTTGCTTCAGTGGTCAAAGAGAAATGAGGAATTTTGTAGAGGATGTCGGGAATCTCTTCCCTCCAAGTTCTGTCTATTGTATTCACACACAAGATCATCAAGTGCTAAACTTGGAAGAATCAGACTCATGGCATGTTTTACAACAATCCACATTTCCCTGTGACCGCTTAACCAAATCGAATGGGGTTTTTCTGCAAAATAGAGCTAAAATGTTATATTTTAAGACCCTGAAGTAGCATTTAGACAATTTAATCATATTGGGTGTTATCAATGCAAAAATCTGATTGTATTTTTTTTTTTTTTGGGGGGGGGGGGACATACTATACAGTCAAGAAAAGCGATGAAAAATATAAAAATAAAAATCCCCACATGAACCTCTTCTGATAGCTTTAAAGTTATATTGATCTTTATCTTCTCTTTTTCCCCCCTTGCGGAATCGAGTGTTAATACGAAGAGGGCATGCGCGAAAGACAAGACCCGACGATGACGTCATAATATTCCTGAGCACCATCTTTATTTATAAAGCACTTCACGAACCCGAAATGCATCGCATGCATGGCAAGACGAGGACTTTTTGGTGGCGTGCCCAGTCGATTTAGCATGTTCAGTAGTACTGTGCAGGTTGATCCATGAAACGTTTAATATATGTCTTTTTTTTGCATACACGTAACATCAGCTCAACGTCTGGGGATGGGGAAGGGCGGGGGTGTTAAGAGGTGGGAGGAGGGCGTGAGAGACAGAAAAGGACACACACATATACGTACACCCTCAAACACATGACAAACACAGACACACACACACGCACAGACAGGCACGCACACACACACATACACAGAGCAAAAAAGTCCCCACCCCCCCAAAAAAAAAAAAAAAAATGGCGCCAAAAGCCCGCCACCTATCTGAATGTAATGCGTGATCAGTGTAGTTTCATTGTTTCCTTTTTCCTTGTTGAATCCAACGAATTTTGTGTCTGTTTTATCCCTATAATAGATACATTCATTTTCTGATGTTGTCTGGATATAACAAGAAAATATTCTGAGCTGTATAGATAATTTAGGAAAATTGTTGTGAAAATGAAATCATAATTTGTTATCTTCAGATTTAATAAAAAAAAACTCCGTGGCAGGAATTTCTATTATAATGCAGCCACCATATTAAAGATCTATTATGCATGGCTCCTTTCTTGTATAACGCAAGAAATATGAATAAATGATGACATACACACACACACACACACACACACACATACACACCAACATAATATATACATATATATGTATGTAATAAAATTCTTTAGTTCATTATCATTATCTTACCGTCACTGTTGCTACTGTCATCATTAATTCTTATCAATATCTATAGTCTTTTTGACAAACTATCGTTAGCAATTTGTGCGACCAATTAAAATGACAATGAATGAAGTGACAAAAATGTATCATAGCAATTGCAAGTGATGAAAATTAATAGTTAAATCATGATGACGACATTGATGGAAGGTTGTCTGTAAGCACGTTTTCCTTCTTGGCAAATTTCATATTACAACATGGGTATATATATATATATATATATATATATATATGTATACATATATATGTGTGTATATATATGTATATATATATATATATATATATATATATACATATACGTATGTTGTAATATGAAATATATAGATATAGATATAGATATATATATAGATATGATTGTAATTAGATTGTACGTCATAAATCTACAAACACACACATCACATAAGAATTGAATTTTTAAATTCTTTTTCCTCGCAATTTCATAAATCATTTACTATGAATTGTAATGATATAACGGCTGTATTTCATGTGAGGATGATAGTGTAGATCATTTTTTTACTTTTCTTTATCATGATGAATCGTCGCCCCCCCCCCCCCATTAAAAACAAAGCGAAAGAAATAAAGTAAAAGTGCCGTGGATCCTAACTGTCAGTTATGCATACATTCGCCATTTTCTTTCAGTAAGTATGATAACATCTCACGTAAAACGACAATCCAGGCAAATCGATCTTGACACAAATGAAAATGCGTCATTTCATCAGAAAGCGTGCAAATCCATGAGAAGACATAATAATCACACAAAAAATGAAATAAAGAAGAGTCAAAAACAGTCGTCTGTTTCCTAAACTATATAATTAAACAAATATGCACAAGATTATGGCTTATCTGGGGTCAGGCTGCCTATCACTTCACTTCAAAATACATCAATACTTTGTCCTCTACAAATTGATATACATAAATCATTTTCCAGTCGAGTGCTATGAATATACTTAACGCTAGCTGCATGGTCTACAAAACATAGAGGATGTCTAGTGCGTTTCCGGAGTCATTTCCTTTTTTCAAATCAGATTAAACTATGATTTCCTTTACACCGCGTATGTTAAAAAAAGAAGAACTAAACATGATTGTTCTCATACTACATTTGGTACAAAGAAAAAGAAATTCCACGTTGTTAGGCCTTACATCTTGTACCTGAATGTAAACATGGCTGAGAAAAAGAAATAATGGATTCTTGAGGTTGTTTAAAACTAATTTCTTAATTTCCATTAGAAGAATTACTTACATAACTATCACTTTGAAGTGTACTACATTTGTATATATTGTTTGCTTTTTCGTTCGTTCGTTCGTTTGTTTTATTTTGTTCTACGGATTTTTTTTTTTCAAAATTGTTGTTGTTGTTTTAAAGAAAGAAGAGAAAGGGAGAAAAATTGGGGCCCTATAATTAAATAGCAATTTTCCAATTGCTATTTGTTTGATACATTTGATTGTTACATCTCTCTCTCTCTCTCTCTCTCTCTATATATATATATATATATATATATATATATATATATATAATATATATATATATATATAGAGAGAGAGAGAGAGAGAGAGAGAGATATTTGATTGTATATTTGACTAATATAGCAATTTCCAATTACTATTTGACGGAATTGATTTCAAAAGAGGGTGACAAAAATGCCAATGTACTAAACTGCAAATACATCATGATATATAGTATCCATCCTCTTGTTATCACTTTTGATAATTTTTACTTTGTGTTTTCAATTATTCAATTCAATTCAAGCATACTTTATTACCAACCAATAGAGGGTAAGGATACATAATACAAAGTATTCATTTCAAAATCATATTGCTCAACAATTTTTAATTTGCATTTACATTCTTTGAATGTATGGTTGCATTATAGTGTATAGTTGGTTTTTTAAACTATTTCTTTTTTATTTCAAGAGATGGTATGGTTTTGGTTGAAATAGGAAGGATTCAAGATTTTAACTTTTTGAGAGAAATTGTATTATATGAAATATCACAGAGCATACAATTCTAAGAGGAATAAAAAAAGTTTATTTGACTAAAATCGGTTTTGAAACGGCTGAGATATTCAAAAACAAGGCAATACAAACTGGTTCTATCAATGAAAGGTGGTTCCCAGCTTTCATTACCCACCTTTCATTAGGACCACTTTATTTTGGGATATACAGCCTTTTCAAACCGATTTTAATCAAATAAACTTCTGATTCCTCTTGGAATTATAAGCTCATTACCATTTCATATAAATGGTTTCTAATGATCTTGTAAAAAAAGTTAAAACCTGAATCCCCATCTCAACTAGAACTATACCATCCCTTTAAGGAAAGGAGTATGGTGTGGAGTTTACAGATGGACTTATTCAAAGCTGCAAACGTTTAATATTTTGCAACACGTTGTTCTCAACCCTATAGTTTCGTGGTCCATTTTTTTGAACATGGCACTCTTAGATGACTGCGTTAAATGTGGTCTATTATAATTGGGATACTATACACAGCTAATTGTGCTGAACACCTTTGACCGCGTTTGCAGACTTGTTGATGACTTAACAAGATAATGTATAGAAATAAACACTAATATTTTTATCGACATGAAAACGCATGCCACAATCATTCAAACATCAGACATAACAACACTGGTCTGACATTAGCCATACTTAAACTTACTTGTATGTAAACATAATTGCATCAACATGATAAACAAAACACGACGTAAATCGTGTTCTTCTAATTCCTTCTAGGCATTCTCTTTTTTCTTTCTTTCCTTCCATTCTTTCCATCTGTTCTTCAAGTCGTGTCATGTTGTTATGTTTCTCCTGTTTTGTTCCGTCCTGTCGTAAATTATATTTGTGAGAAGTGTTTGTAAATAAGTAATTCATAAGTTTTTCTCTTTTTTTGAGTGGCTCACAATATACAAGCTTGCTTTTTAGTGGACCTCTCAATTCCTTTTTTTTTTCTCAACTAAAGCATAACTTTGCATTTTTTTTGCCAGTGTGCATTCTTATCTTTATCTGTATCATTTATCTTTTGCAAAGTCGAATGTTTATTTTTATGGTGTAATTCCTGATTTATTATGTGTTATGTTTTGTTGGAAAAAGAAGAATGAAAATAAATGAATAGAAAATTGGAATTCATTGTGTCCAAACCAACCCAGAGAGAAACAAATATAACAATAGTAATATAGTAAGAATTAAGCGATGGCATTTAACTACCGGTAATGTGAGGACTAGCTATTCGGACTCAAAGGCAAAATAATGATAATAATAATAACAATAATAATGATAATGAAATGAAATAATGATGATAATATACCACAAATAGAGAATTAAATAGATAGATAGATAAATAATAAAAGAAATTGATAAACAGATAAGAAATAGAAATAAACACACCTTGTCCTCTTCAACCAACAAAAGAAAAAGTGAAACCAAATAGACAACAACAAAGTGAATAAAAGTAGCTGATAGTGCATGTTTGAGGAAACATTTCATATGCATAGGTCTATTCTAAAAATATTGATCAATGCTTTGTTGAATTTATATCAATGACAAATCACCTATACTTGCTACCATACGATAAAGATTCCTATATAATGTACACCTTCTTCAAAATCGTCTCCAACTAATGCTTGAGTGGCTGATGGCTTGTTTCCGGACTTGTTGGCCAAGCCATGCTGATATCAGGCTTCAAACAACAACAACAACAACAACAACAACAACAACAACAACAACAACTACTACTACTACTACTACTACTACTACTACTACTACTACAAGAAGATTTGTAATGCATGAGGATTTATACTTCTTATACTTCTATAAATTATCTGACATAGGGTCTCTTGGTGCGTTACAAATGGTGAGTCATTTCGAGTTGTATAGCGGACGACTAGCCAACTAGGCATTTGATCTTGACCACATGCACTGCCCAAGCACTATATAAGCAATAATACTGCTTTTTCAGACATAATTATAACATCTACGAATACACACATCATGAGTTCTAACTTAGTAATAAAGAGAGAGAGAGAGAGAGAAAGAGAGAGAGAGAGAGATGAACACACACACATTACACAATATATAAATTATCATATATACTCGACAACTCCATAATATATTCATTTATTTCCACATTTAATACAATAAGTACAAAACAGATAATTAGTTGGTACAAATGTGTAAAAATATATGAATATTTGTCATGTATAAAATCTCTCTGCACACATCAAACAAATGATTGTTATAATTAAGTGTGTGTGTATATGTGTAGGTGTGTGTGCTCATTTCACGCCCACAATTTACCGGCATTTTTTTTTTTTTTTTTTTTTTTTTTTTTTTTTTTGTACCGTGCACGAACGCACTTGGAAAAATGATGCGAATGAAAAAAAAAAAATGGTTTAGGGGAATGAAAAGACACAATACACGATGTCCGAATGTAAATTGGCTCTTCAACATTGTTCATAAATCGCGGGATATTCCGTGAACACTTACCGTATTTACATAACGGCAAAAAATCTATTAAAGTACATGACTGACAGCTGATTCGGTTCAACCAATCAGAGACGCGGATTTCTCACGAGCACACTGCATACAGCTAAGGCTGACGTAGATAAGAGTAACAAGAAAATGAAGCGTCTGGAGATTTATGGCTTAATATTTATCCGTATTTCCTTTAAATTTTCCTTAGAAGGCAGGCCGTAATCTAATATTGTAAATACATACTTCACTTATGAAAATGCGTGGTAAAATGATCACACTTTGGAGAAAAACTGGGTTATATTTCAAGATCCGTACAAATTCTCCCTAGCCGATCATTATGTTGTCTGGCAGTATAGCGAAGTTAATATGTATTCTTTGACGAGGTCATCGGTAAAGCCTTTTGTGCTGCGTATCCGCGTCCTACATCTGCCGTGCACGGGCCTGAAGGCAGGCCGTACAGGGCCACTGCTTCGTAGCGAGCGCGCCGGGCACATCGCACCCCACGCGCCCGGTGAAACAGCTCGCCTCTTTCGCGGCATGTAATTCCCGAAGGATGAATTCCAGTATGTCTGCTGCAGCGAAGGACCGTGCCTCACAACCCACGCAGTGGTGCGTGTCGCTGGATCAAGACTGTGATTATACATATACTACGTTACTTACGGAACTCTTTATCCATAAGATATTTAAATTTGTGAACGTGTGCGCTCGTACTTTTTTTTTCTGTGTTCATTTCATTTTAACAGGAATATGGTCGCAAACATCCTACGCCTTCGAAACTGCATATAAACCTACACTCGCGTGCCCATTCATCAGGACCTACGCGTTTACTGTGTACTTTTTGCGCCCCTCTCACTCTCGGGGATGAATATTCAACGAGTTGAACCCGTTCCGGTTAGTGATGTATAAATTTTCTCTCATACTTCTGTAAGATTTTTCTTGAACAAGTATTTTCAGAACCATAATCCCTTTCCTTTCTGTAATTTGATGTAACTTCCTCCCTGAAAAATTCACGTCGACTTCAGTATACGATATTAAAGTATAAAAACTCGATATCAAGTGCAACGACTGCCAATCGTTTGAAATTGTTTTTAAAGTTCTTGTGGTTCTTCCTCAAGTCTGAACCGAAACCGTTCTTTGTCCTTTCAAGACTACTCGTATAAAAATAACAACGAACGATCGTTGAATTTACATCAAAGGCATAGGCCTATCAGTTATATATATATATATATATATATATATATATATATATATAAACGGTCAACAAATTGAGAAAAAAAAGAGGAAAAGTCAGGTAAAAAGATACACTCATTATGGTGGACCCTGACATTGTGTTAATATTCACCATTCACCCGATCATGAAAGAAACCGGGTTGCACGGTTTATTTGAGCTGTCCGGTATTCGGGCTTATGATTTTAGGCATTTGCCGAATGCTTTACTGCGTAGATACAAGACGATGTTTCAGAAGAAAAAAAACAGCAACAACCATCAACCCAAAATTCTGGTTATGTACACGGGCCACCAAACAAAAACGTTAGTGCCGAGCCCTGAAATGAATGAATGAATATATGAATATATAAATATATAACTCATATTCATATATAGGCCTATAGGTAGTATATATGCTTTTGTGTGTTTTTGTATATAATAATGTTATTAACATCAAAATTAATCGAGACGGTTTTCGTTCCATCCTATTTTGTCACGCGTGTGTCAACAAATTAAACAACGGGAAAAACCTAAGTAAGCATATTATAATGTCACGATTTTGTCACGTGTGTCAAATAATTATTAAACAGAGGGGAAACGTATATCAATAAACATAATGATTATGTTTTTCAAAGAAAAGTATTAATGTACGAAATATACGTACGAGCGTCATCTTCAATTTTTGTTGAAGAAAAATTACCCTTAATACCCTGATTTTGTTTATTGAAAGACACTCGTCCACTTATTATTTTTTTTTTTGGGGGGGGGGGGGGCATAGATGACTTTTCCTCCTGATTTGGGCGAGAGTGCAGTTGCTAATTCATTGCTTAACAAGTCCACACTATACAGTATAATGAATTAGGGGTTAAAGCGTGTATTAGACATAGACTTACTGCAGTTACTTTTCTTCAAATTGTGGAAATATGAGTTTAACATATTTGCCGCCTGTTCATGTCATTTCCGTTTCGTCTGCGTTCATAATCGTCTTTGTATACATGCATGCACATTATCAATAGCTCGAATCCAAGCCACACTTTTGTGAGATAAGTATGGGGGCATTTTTTTTCTTTTTTCTTCCAATGAATGATTCGTCATTTTGTTTTCCATGTAAAGAGGATGTCTGGGGAGAGTGTGGGGATCACTTTACGCTAATGAAATCCCTAATCGAATACAATATTTGCTTAAGATGATAAATGGAGAAAAGAATAAATGATCTGACTTGAAAACTTTGACTCAGTTAAATAAACTAAAAAGGAGACGCATAACATGAATAGTTTAAGATTAAGGAGAGATCATAATTCATCGTACAGTAACGAAAAGAATAATATATGAAAAGATATGTATTTTATAGGGGGGGGGGGTCGGGAAAAGAACAGGAAAAGTGATGCAAATTTTAGGCAATTTCTTGATAACATGGGACTTTTTTATCCCTTAATTCATAAATTGCATTTCTATCTCGTTTAATCACAAGTTATTTTACTTATCATTATAATAGACACTGCATGATAAAATAAACCTGTATGATTTGTATGCACCTCATGGCTGTGCTTATGTCACACCAGATTTTTTTTTCTTCTTTTTTTTTAAATACTCGTTTATGCTCCACCCAGTCATCAAAACATGTTGAAAAAGGACTTGTTAGCTTCAGGGATGTGGATTTGTTATTTAGGCCTTCTTTGATTATTTGAACACAGAATTATATTCCGTCTTCTTCTAAAATTAGTGCAGAAGCCGAATTTCAGTGTGAGTTGTGGTTTTATAGAAGAGACAGACTCTGTAAGACTGTCATTGAAATCACTATTCGAGAAAGATAATTAGTAAGTAGGCAACAGTTCACAATGACACCGTGTCATGCCCTGTAACTATACTTACATAATGGGTAATGAGAGGGAACCTTTTTTTTCGTCCCATTGGTTGGTTGGTGCCAGGTGCCAACCGTATGCGCTCTCTGTAGGCCTACCTGTGCTCTACCCCGTTGTGCCGAATAAGTATGGTAGCCTTCAATCGCAGTGATGTGTGCACTGACTTTGACTTCGGACTGCTGCTATAAATACTGTGTTGAAACCAAACAGACTACGGAAAGAAGTGTTGATTAATTGGTTTCTTTTTCGTTTCTTCGTTTCTTGGAAACGACAGGAATGGCTCACGGATTTAATAATAAATTAGTATCCATTCGCAAAACATGAAAGGCAATCAACGAGTAATTTTAACATGAATTTTCATATATTATTCAGAGTCTGATTCATCAGGGTAGACTCTGCAATAATAATTATGAATTCTGACAAACAACCAAAATGGTAGACTTGAAATATTTGAAGATGGGCTTTGTTGAGCGATTGATTTACACTTGTTCTTGTTTTCTTCTTGTTCTCTGCATGCTCTCTCTCTCTCATCCGTCTAGTTTGACGAGGAAAATATAGTTATCTGGCAGACACAGTTACCTATATGAAGGGGTAAATAAGGGCTAATGAGCTGGCGTCAGTATGTGTGTGTGTGTGTGTGTGTGTGTACGTGTATTTTCTATCATATTTACCCTGATTATCTCAGGGTGAGAACTGTTAATAATAAATCATATAATGTGTTTTCGTTTACATAAATGATAACGCATCGTTTATCCGTTCCTTCTTGTAGTGTGTTAATCATTTTTTTTTTTTTAACAAACATGACGTAGCTCATTTATGTATCCAATCCTTTAAGCGGAATTGAATTTTTGTTTAGATTATTGAAACTGATATTCTTATTTACTATGAATCATCACGATGTCCGCTTATCTCTATGATCATCATTTTGTCTATATACCTTAAAGGACATCAGTGAAAGTTTGAGGAAAATTGGATAATCCGTTAAAAATTAATGAATTTTTGAAGTATCTGTGCAGTCACTGCTGGAAGAGAAAACTACTACAGTGTTTGATGTCACATGCGTACAACTATATAAGGAAAATAAACAGAGAATTTCATAAAACTTTACTTTTTTTTTTTAGTAAAGTGCACATTTCTTCCATTTGCTATGAAGGGTAATATTATTCCCCCTGCCTTCTGAAAGAGAGAAGTCGAGTGTTCTTTTGTTATGCGAGAAAAATGGAAATATGTTGAAATTTCTTTATTCTTTCTGTATATCGTTGTACCCATGTGACATCACAAGCCACAGTAGTCTTTTCATCCAGCCATAACTGAGCAGAAACTTCAAAAATTCATAACTTTTTAACGGATTGTCCGATTTTGCTCAAACTCTCACTGATGTGTTCTACTAATATTGCTGCATTCACTCAACCAGTCACTCAACCCACATGTCTATGAAGGTGAACTTGTCCTTTAATATCTGACACAAATTTTTAAAAAGCCCCTAACTTCTTTCATGATTCACTGAAAATACATGGGCTGATTTTTGGTATTTTTTCTTTATCGTCTCTAAACTATACACATAACTTACTGAAAGAAAAAAGAAATAAAATCCCATGAAAGGATTTGGAGTAAACTCCAACACATGGAACCGAAAGCGGGCTACGGATCCAGGCTATAGGCCTACCCAATGGCAATGTGATATTTTAGAGGTTGTTTTTTTTTTTATTTTTGTTTCCATTCAAACAAATCAGAAAGATTACAGTATTTACAACAGATTTGGACAATTAAAATATAGTTAAGAGCAATACACGCACATGATTATGCACACTGTTTGTGCTAGTTTTCTCCATAAACACATCTATAATGTCATATTTATAATATATATATATATATATATATATATATATATATATATACATGCATATATAATAGTTATAATATGTAAAAAAAAATGTGATTTTGGGCAGCCATGTATTGATGTATAATATATGGTTTTTCTCCAAAATCACAATTTTTTGTTTTATGTAAAGTTTTGCATGACGAGTATGTTTGAGCAGCGGACTGAAACATATATATCATAAACGTGATTAAGTATTGTGAAGGAGTCTCGTTATATATATATATGTATATATATATATATATAATACACATTCGAGGATATACATTATAAGGGTCTGCACGTTGGCTATTATTATGGCGCGAGCTGCTAATTTGTCAGCAACCGTTGATGTCATCGTGTGGGAGGTGTCGATCTATAGGCTCCCACATGTTTCCACGTCACAGAATGAACCACGTGTACTACTAATCATTATGCCCTTACCGGTGATTACGGGGAAAGTAGGGCGCCTTGTATTTGCGAGAGGTGTGAAAGAGTGTGATAAAATAATCGCATTTGCGGGGATGTTTCAGAAACAATCTGTTTAGCGACCGATTTAGCTTTGTTCGCTTCGTGACCTCCCAGAAATAGTTTCAAGCCTTCATCAATGTGGTGTCCTCCTTCTTGGAACATTTTTAAAGGGGTCGTATAGTATTGGTTGAGACCTAATTTCAGGTTTCTAACATTTTTTTGATGAGATAATGAGAAACCTCTTATGAAATGTGAAAGAACATGTAATTCTTTGAGGAATTCAATGTTTATTTGATGAAAATTGGTTTTGAAATGGCTGAGATATCAAAAAAAGAGCGATTCTGATAAAGTGTGGGACCCACACTTTTAATATGATCGCTTTGTTTTTCTTTGTTTTTGGATGTTTCAGTCATTCCGAACCCAATTTTCATCAAATAAACTTTGAATTCCTCTTAAAATGGTATACTCTGTACTATATCATAAGTGTTTTCTTGGTACACGTGTATCTCACAAAAAGTTTAAAGCCCATTTTGTCATCTCCACCAATACTGTACCATCCCTTTAAACGGCGGTTAAAAGGTTAAATTTACGTGTTATCGAAAGGAGTGCATATATATATATATATATATATATATATATATATATTGGGTAGTCGCAAACCAGCTCACAAAAAGAGTACAGTTTTATAAAAATCATCTACCAAAATAATACAAACATATTTAACCTTTTAAAATTTTGCCTATATTATACTGAAGTCTTATTGTGCTCAGCAGCAATAGCAATTGTCATATTCAGATTTATAGCCTACTTTACTTTAATAGAAGAAAGAAGAGATTGAAAACTCTTTTCTTTTCTAAACTT
Organism: Diadema setosum; assembly: GCF_964275005.1. Classification (NCBI taxonomy): domain Eukaryota; kingdom Metazoa; phylum Echinodermata; class Echinoidea; order Diadematoida; family Diadematidae; genus Diadema; species Diadema setosum. Next base: position 23,280,852 of record NC_092690.1, on the reverse strand, counting down.
GCAGCGAAGAATATGAAAACGGGTACACAAAAGAAAAAAAAAGTTGATACAAAGATAGAATTTGATATACGCTATCACATGTCATTTTGTTTATATACTCTTATGATAAAAAATATAATAGTGAACAGGAAATAGAAGTGTCATAAAAATTCCGACACAGAATAAGAAACTAATCAAATATTAATGCTTCACGTGTTTTCACGGAATAGTGATTTCAGTCCTAACCACATTCGAATATAATATGGTCGAAGTGACGTCATCAGCTCATCTCTTCCGCCGTTATGTTATATGCACGTGAGAAATATAAAAATCGTGTTTGTGATTAGTCATTTACGAACTACAATCTGTAGTTGTAATCTGTATATTGATGTTTTCTGTGATATTACTGAAAAGAATTTTGATTTATATAATAAAATGTATGAAATTATGCTGAATAAAACACAATCAAACAGACAAACAAACAAATAAACAATCAATCAAACCTTTCCCCCGCATATTGTATAGCTGTTATGTGACACCCCAAAATTCGATGCAAATAAAACTCTTTGTGCCTCTTATTGTATGTTTAAGATGAAGAATATTCCGTGAAGATGCGGGTAATAGGCTATGGTGCAAGATTTTTTGAAGCCGTATACATTATGATATCATTCCATATATGTGGTAACCACAAAATGTCGCTGTGAAACCTTTCAATTCCGTAGCTTTCGTATAATGGTGCTTCCTTTGCCGCTGTACATACTTGCCCGATTTCACTCCTGGGGCCCGTTGCATAAAACTCCAACCGGATTTTTTTTCTGGTTGAAATCACAAAATTCCGGTTGGAAGCTCCCAACCAGAGTTTTTATGCAACGGATTTTACATTCTTAGATTAGCAACCTTAAAAAATTCAGGTTGGGCAAATCCCAACCAGAATTTTCTAAGGTTGCTAAAAAAAAGTTTTATGCAACGGGACCCTGGTTAAGACGCTGCGTGCCATATTGATTTCCTGTCCATAGGTATGTGTGTGTAAAATTTGTGCACATTTGACTTGTTGGCATACACGGAGAGGGTTTATTGCTGTTGATTTGAAGATGCTGTGGAATATACATGCACACTTTCAGCTTGCGACAAGAGCGTAGCTTGCTTTGTTTTTACCTTTTGTGACCTTTCCTTACACAATATCAAACGCATTTTGACTCGACATGTTATATTGGTTCGGAAGAAGTTGCCCGGAATAATCATTATTAACTGCAAAATCTTACGAGTCTACTGTTAAGTTTTTGAAAGGCAGATAAGGTTAGCGACCTTACAATATTTTGTGTCCATGTTGAATACCATGATTACAAGTTAATGTGACGACTGTTACGAGAGAGAATTTCGAATTCTATCCATCAAGGCTTAACGCACTTCAAGAAGCGAATATAGGATTTTTAAAAGATACAATGACCTGTATTTCTAGTTGTATATGAGTTTTTTTTTTTTGTGTGTGTATTCTTTGTTTTATTGCCACTAACAATCCCTATACCACTTCCTGCATCGCTTATTTGGAATAGCCCTGTGCTTTTTTAATTAGTTACTTTGTTATTGTTGTTGTCGCTATGGTTGTCGTTATCTTAGGCCAAGGTGGTTTGGACGATTTTTGAAATATAGAACCATATAAAAAGTAGGACCTACACGTACGTATAAAGACAGTCATAAATCTCACATACATGTACGTGGACACCAATCAGAGCAGAAAACGTGTTATAGCGAGTGCCTGCAGGTATACTCGTTTTTAGAAGCTATAAACAATGTTCTGTTTGTATTTCAAACGGATAGAAGAAATGAGGTGATCGAAGGAAGCAGAGGTCTTACATTTTGGAATTTGCATATGTGTGTAAAATAGTGTAGGGCCTACACAATATGTGCACAAGCTTAAGAACTTGGTACATGTAATATGGATAACCTCTTTTGCAAGTGTGAAAACGCCCAGTATGATGCTTGTACAGTGGGCGCCTTTGTATATATACGCATGGGCGAGGCGTTGACTGAAATATAGGAACTGGTTGATTTCCAGGATGTCCAGTTTATGATATACAACTCTCTGCGAGCATTTTCTTTGTTTCGCTATTCTTTACACCCACGGGAGGTAATTTCAATTCGATTAACCCACATGTTTTCTGGCGGGTTGTCTGGGCAGGAGCCAGTCCAAAAGTGCAGTGTGCGTGGAACGTCATCATAATATGCACATTTTGCTTTCATCTTCACGATCTTTTTGAACCGATTATTTCCGTCCCAATAAAAATCAGAACTCTGGATAAGATGTAAAGGCATATAAATAATTATGAAGAAAACTAGGTTTATCCAAATCATCCCGTTGTATACACATAACACGCTCGATGTTGCAATGCAGGAGTTACGTATGCGACGTTTTTAAATCAATATTTCTATCATATAGTATTAACTTCTCGTTTGAATGCATAAATAATTAGATTTCAGAGATATTTCATCTTGATGAATAAAATAACACTAAATCACCAGGTTGAACATCGCTGATCGATATCCAGAAAGCCTTTTAACCGTTGTTATCCCTCCTCCCCGTAACGTTAAATGAAAATGATTAAATTTAATGATTATCTCCTGTCAGTGGTAAAATTTATCTTGAATCGAAAGTTATGCAAGTATCTGTCAAACGGATTGTGCTTAGATGATTTTGGTCCCAAGCTCATCCACCACAATCTGCAAATATGGGACTCGTTGTTTCTATATATACCTTCCAGAACTCAAGACCGCGTCAATATGACGTAATAAAGGAACTTGTAAGCAAGAGGAACTGCAGAGAGAGAGAGAGAGAGAGAGGCGAAGAATTACTGTATTTTTGTTTTTGTTGTATACTGTATCGAGTTACTTTTTATCCGTTTCTCAATATGGGGCTAACGTTAAAGGAAACCAAAGCCCAGATAAATATGAATGTGGATTGAGTGAGGGAGATGGGGGTAAAAGTAGCAATATTATATAGTATAACACAACAGTAAAAATTTGAGGAAAATCGGACAATCGATACAAAAGTTATGAATTTTTAAAGTTTCGGTGCCCCCATCGCTGGATAGAGAGACTACTACACTTCATGACGTCATTATGGACAACAATATCAGCGGGAATAATATTACCCTAACAAAATGTAGTAACAAGGACGAAATGTGTACTTTTCATGAAAAAAATTAATAATGTGGAATTTCCCTTCTATTTTTTTTATGGTGTTGTCCAAAATGACGTCGTGAACTGTATCTTACTGTATACTGTATATTATATATATCATATATAACATTATATTACATTATATAACTCAATTTTTTTTTTCGCATAATGCGAATGCGGATGACTCAAATAAATTTTTTTTCGCATAGTAATCCTCTTACCCTTTTAAATACATTGAATTCTGAATTTAAAAAAGTCGCTCAATGGATAAAAGCTATTATTATTATTATTATTATTATTATTATCATTATTATTTACTCGGCTTTCATTCACAAATATCACAGCACATATTTCGAAATCAGAACATATACTGGAGTGGTAAGGGTGCACCAGGTTGGGCAGCCCGGGTCTTCAAAAAACAAAATATATGCTCCATAGTGAGGCACTACCTGTTGATTGTTTTTGATGGCACTCCACTGGAAAATGTTTCTCATGTCAAATTTCTGGGAATAACAGTTGATAATAAGCTTTCATGGAAAGTTCATATTGATAGTATATGTAAGACTATTTCACGAAATATGAATTGGTATAATTAACAAGATTAAATTTTGTCTTTCTTTGTCGTCCCTGCTGACATTATATTCATCTCTCATATTGCCTTATTTAAATTATGGTACTCTTATGTGGGGAAATACATATCAAACACTGTTAGATAAATTACTTCTGTTACAAAAGAAGTCACTGCGTATTATATGTCACACTGCATTTTTGTCTTATGCTGATCCGTTATTTTTTGAAAACAAAATATTTAAAATCAAAGATTTGTATTTGTTTAATTTAGGACAATTTATGTATAATTATAATAAAAATAATCTTCCAAATATATTTGAAACAATGTTTTCAAGAAATCAATCCGTTCACAATTATCCAACAAGACGATCCAATGAATTCCATTTGCCATTTTTTAGGACTTTGCTGGCTCAGCACACCTTCATCTACGATGGGCCAAAGTATTGGAACTCACTTCCCAACGACATAGTATCAGCACAAACTTTGAATTCTTTCAAGAACAAATTAAAATCATTTCTATTGAAATCTTATGATATACAACCGAATTAGGTACGTTTTTATTGTCTCAATCAAGTCATCTTTTTCACAAGCATTAAGCAATCATACAGAAATATATATATATATATATATATTTTTTTTTTTAGAGAAAAATATCTGTCAAGCATAAGTCCTCTTCAGATATTACTTTTATTGTACCGCATAACAGTGTGTCTATTCTCTTTCTCCTTTTTTTCCCCCGCTCTTATTCATACCGGTATAGGTACCCAATCCTTCGCAATATCAATCCAGGGGGCGTCTTATCATTACACTTACATCATGAAGTTCATCCAGTCTGCTTGTGTCCACAATGGCGCGTGTTGTAGTCTCATTTCCCCCCTTTCCCCTTCTTTTTCCTTTTTCTTTCTTTTTTCTTTTTCCCTTCCTAAGTTGATTTCCTGGCAGTTGACATTGGTTTCTTTGATTTTGTTTTATGTAATGTTTGTAGTTTCATTTAGTCATTATTCGTTCTCCTATTTATTTTCCGAGGGTCCCATACCCTACAAGCTTTGCTTCTTAGTGGGACCCTCCATTTCCATTCCAACCCTTGTATTATGCATATATATATATATATATATATATATATATATATATATATATATATATGTATATACCTTAGAAAATGAATTTATGGTGTTACTCGTGATCACATGTACGTTTTCTTTGAAGTTGTTACAAATATGTTCTGTTAAAGGGATGGTACAGTATTGGTAGAGATAAGAATTGGGCTTTTAAGTTTTTTTTTTTTTTTTTTTGCGAGATACCAAGTAATAGTACAGAGCATACCATTTTAAGAGGAATTCAAAGTTTATTTGATGAAAATCGGGTTTGGAATGACTGAAACATGCAAAAACAAAGTAAAATAAAGCGATCGTAATAAAATGTGGGTTTGGAATGACTGAAACATGCAAAAACAAAGTAAAATAAAGCGATCGTAATAAAATGTGGGTCCCACACTTTATCACAATCGCTCTGTTTTGGATATATCTCAGCCATTTCAAAACCAATTTTCATCAAATAAACGTTGGATTCCTCATGGAATTACATAGTTACATAGTTACATAATTTCATATTTCGTAAGAGGTTTCTCATAATCTCACAAAAAGTTAGAAACCTGAAATTAGGTCTCAACCAAAACTATACGATCCCTTTCATGCATTGTATATAATTTTCCCTGTTTATTCAATGGAAATGAAAAATAAAGTTGAAGATGAAAAATAGTCTGCTTATCCAGGGATGACGGCACCGAAATTTTTAAAAATTCATAACTTTTGAATCGATTTTCGTCAAACTCTCACTGATACGTTGTAACAGTTAATTGCATGCTTCTTTCACTCAATCCACATTAATATTATTATTGCGCTTCGGTTTCACGTGATGTATATTTGCGGGACATGTGTGTCAGCATATCTAAACGGCTTTCTTTTGATAATATCCTTCAATAATGTGCGTGAGATTACTTTTATCTTTTGTCTGTTATCTGTCTGTCTGCCTTTCCCGTTTTCTCTCTTTCTTTCTCAGAACAACCGGGTTTTACGCTGATGAGAGCTAGCTACCTTGCCATTATTACTGTATCACAAATTGACGCCAATAATTTTCAAGAACTTCGCTTTACCAGCACGATCTCTTTGGGTTTTTGTGTGTCTTTTCTTTAGTGGTCTTTTTCTTCTTCTCATGACCACTGGGGTTACTAACTCCTCCTCTCCTTTGCTTATTATTTTTTTACCCCCTCACGGGACATGACCTCATCAACGCCCCTCATCCAAAAGTCTGTCAAAAAAATAAATACGAAAAATTCGCGGAACGCCTTAAAATGTATTTATCGCGCTCACCAGAGATTACGGCTTTCCAAGGTCCCCTTACTGGTAACTTGTAATTGACTTCGCCTCTTATATTTGATATGTGGTTTTTCTTGGATCTTGACTATTGTGTCTTTCGCTTTGTGGACGAAAATAATGGTGACGATGTGCGATGACGTAATGCCCATGGCATCTTCTGGTGAAGTTTTGGCGCGAAAATGCTGTAGTGGCACCACTGCAGTAATCCGTGGGTCACCGTGTAAAAAAGAACAAAATGTGGGAGTGCCCATGCGAGTCTTCCCATTAGCTGAGACAGATGTGTGAAGATGAGACTACTAAGTATAATAATGCCAGCATAAGCTTTGAATAGTAAAACATAGAGCTTGTATAACTGCTCCATGAAAAATGCAACCAGGAAATTACCTTTCTCGGTCGATAGTGTGGCAAATTTAACTACCTTCGTAATATTGCTCAGATAGAATTTATCATTATTTACTATCATTATTATTATCATTGTTATTATGGTTATTATTATGGTTACTATTATCATTATTATTATTATTATTATTATTATTATCATCATCATCATTATGGTGATAATACATACACATTGCACGTCTCTGAATCTCCTAAAAAAAAAAAAAACAAATGTGCAGAGGATATATCATTTCTCTATTTTTATAGTGAAGTTTTTGTGCGAGTCATTGGGAGGCTTACGAGGGAATGTCATCATTCTCTCGTCCCCTCGCTTGTTTTCTTTATTCAATCTTAATATTTCTTGAGCATAATTTCACATATGAATATACTCTCAATAATATCACAGAAATCTCAGTATACACATTACAATTTACATGATTGGAAGAGAGATGTTTACATCAATTCTAATTAACAAAATAGATATGTTACCGACTTTGCAAATAATTAACTAAGAAATTATGTAATAGATCAGAAGGCATACCACTAGGCCAATAAGAGGGTGCTTGAACTCGTGGCAGCCAGAAAACCTACCTACGGGGGGGGGGGGGGGTAAGGACGGGTAGAAACATGTGCATTTTTTGTTGAGTAGAATTGGGAAATCATAATGCATTAGATTTGATATTCTAGCGCATAGATGCTCATAAAATATGGTAAATTGTGGTTGTAATGATATCAGGGTGAGGATGAAAAAACGTGATAATTGATACGATAGCTATGCCGTGGTTATGAAGATGATGGTGACAAAATGAAATGGCAGGCTCAGGAACATTATGTATATTTGCAAAGTGTAATAAATCTAATTCACAGAAAAAAAAATCTGACTAAAACAGAATTCAATTTCAGTTCAATTCAATTTTATTTCATTCTTTTTTTTCAACGTTCACAGACTGTAGTCTGATAGTAACATAGTTTTCCATCCACAACGTACAATGATTTTACATAATCTGGAAGTATGTTCCAAAGGTCTGGCTTACATCTTATGGATATTTGTGCAATTAATAACTTAATTTGTATAATGTGCGATAAATAGTGGTGTCAATATATCATGGAAAGTTTAAAATGTCGCGAAATAAAACATTTATCATTAAAGGTAATAATCTACGATCAACTTATCCCTAGTAGACAGTGAAATGTTCAACGTACAGTTTGATATTGACAACAAGCCAAATAACCCCCAAAATATGGAAAGTGACGATAATGTATCTTGTCTACAGACTGTCTACAGACATGTCATTTTGTGAATTTCGACTCCACCATCGGATTTCAATTAACCAGAATTATAGTAGGCCTATAATACGAAATTCGAATCTTCACAGTTACTCGATGTGGATACATTGTCCTATGTTCAACTACGGTGCCGCTTATGCGCAAAAAAAAAAAAAAAAAATGGTGCGGAATATTTCACATGAAAAATCCACATTCCTGCAGACAGGTACATGTTCACCCTGTATTTTGAGTAGATACTTGTCTCAACCGTTGTGTCCGAAATAATTATGTGGAAGTTCAGAATATATAGCATGGTATTCGAGATGTTGAAATCGTTGATGCAGGAACATCTCAGCGAAAAAGCTCGAACAGAACTTGCATATATATACAACATAGCTTCTGCACATTGCACCTCATGTACAGACTGAAAGAGAGGGAGAGAAGATCATGCTCACACACACACACACACACACACACACACACACACATGGAAACCCCTTATACACTCACACATACCCCAGGAGGCACACACATTCACACAGATCGAGACAGATTGTCACTCACTCACACACACCACAATGCACAGACAGTCGCTCACACTATAAACACACAGACCTCATTGAGTGTGTGCATGCTGCAAATAGCGGCGCGGTATAAATGACAATGAAAACAGCACGCCAGACACGATTACGCAATCACGTCTCGCCTTCCCCATTTTTTTTTCTCCCTTTTTTAACCTCCGTCACTCGGCAGCTGCGTCTTGAGTGACCACCAAATAACGGTACACAGTTAGTTGGCCTAGTGCTCACCGAACCATTACTGTACTGACCCCTTGTGGCCGAGTCCAGGCCAGGATGCTTGCAGTGGTCAAAAAGTGACCTGTGTACGGAACGAGATGTATCGGGCAATGGGTGTGTACGGTGATTGTAAGGCTGTGCTGCTGCCAACTAGCAACCGTCCGTGAGCATACCCGTTTGCATTCAATCGTGCAGGTTTCTTTCTCGAGCGCCAAAGCTGAAATTTAAATAGGCAAACACGTCTTCTCTTGTTCTAGACGATTCTAGAGCCCAGGTGTGAGAGATGTAATGGCTTTTTATTTTGTTGTCGGTTCCTGGTTACTTTTGTTGAGTGCAAAGCTAGGGATCGCCCTACAAAGTCTTTATGGAAGCAGAAGAATGCGTGGTGAGCTTCATTTTGTATTTGCTATAATCCTGTTTGACATCAACACAAACGTGAATATTTTATGTTCCTAGACGTAGCCAAACGACCGGCTGTCTAGACACCGATTCTATATGTCAGGTACTTGTTATCCTTTTGTTATACCTTTTGTACATCAATTATGAATATGGTCATTAGTCAATACAGGCCCTTTTACTCAAGTGGCACAATACAATATGCATTTGGATCATGCGTCAAGAAATGAGTATAAAATGAGTATACTCTGCGTGGGTATATATGTTGGTATATTAATGATGCGTATCAAGTGATGTTGCAGGTTTTCGTTTGTTCGTCATTGATAAGCATGATATTGATTATGAAGTAGACAGTCTAATGGAAGTGGAAATGCATCAACACTTGCCTTGGGCATGGGCCTTGCCGCTCGGAAACAGACATACGTATATATTGCAATATTATTCAGTGCGAGCGCGATTTCATAAAATTTTGCCATGTGGGAGATGACTTCTGTTCCCTCCCCATTTACTACATTTAAAAAAAAAAATTATAACTAAGCACAACACAAACACGTTGTTGAGCTGTAGTTGTGATATATTTGAAGATTTAAATGTAAAAACGGATATGTCCACTTTTATTAACTTATATTTATTTGAGAACGAATCTGTTGGAAAAAAAAGTACAAGAGTTAAAGATGATTTTGACGATATCTTCAAAAATGTCTAGTGTTGTGAATATTTGAATAACCAGTGTATAGTATCATTGAATATATGTTATTTCTTCTAATGATGATCGTTAATAGTGGCGTTATATTTCTTTTTTTTTATTAATTTTTTCCATTTGTATAATATTCGTATTTGTAACTCATACTAAATGCAGTAAGTTAATACATAATACATAATAAAATACCTAGTGCACAATATATAATACACATAATGATGTACAAAGTTTAATGCAATCATACTCATGGTAATGTTTTTGGTGACTTTAGATATAAATACATTACATTCATACATTTGTGAATTAGCATCTTTAATCGCAAATATCTCAACTTAACGAGATTGAATTAAACTCCTTTTGCGATCGAATTCTTCCCCTATTTTCACAATCGACAATGATGAAAATATCGGACACGCCCATTCTGCAAATCAGCAGAAGGGATGATGATCAGCTCACAGCCCCAAAATGTAGAAAGAATGATGTTCCTTGATAATTTAGCGGGTACAACCCTTTACCCCTGCAAAGTCATTGCTGTACATTATTATTGAAAGCACAATTTCAAGATTTTGAGGAAATATTTCGTGAAGATTGTGAATGAGACTTACCTGTGAGACCACGCCCTCATTACTCTGTCTAATTTGCATATTACTGCAATATTGTGATTGGTAACTAAATAAGTCATTGTTCGATGTCACGAATATAAAGTCATTGTTCGATGTCACGAACGTGAAACTTTAGAAATTCCACAACTCTCTTTAGTCAAGGTTGAAACTTTATACAGCTATAGGACTACACGTTTTCCCTTTTTACACTCTTTTAGTGCCAACTTTGATGTTGAAAGGACTTTTTATTTTATAAACACTTGATGCAATAGCTGTCAATGACAAAATGTCTCGGTCTTCTTCACTGTAGAAATGACTAGGCGACATTTATGTAAAGCGCCACACGGTTTAGAATTGTGCGTGTGTTTGTGTGTGTGCGCACACGGCGTCGTGTTTGCCTCTGTATCTTGCAACATCTACTAACGAGTATAGGTATATACCATTTGTGTATGAAATTCATTAATCAAGTTTCCACACAAATTATTTTGTAACATAAAGAGTATCATGAAAACCTATACTCCCACTCTATGGCTCAGTGTTGGTACCCCATCAGGCACTGTGCGATGTAAGACTGAGCTTACAATACGTGTACTTGTACCCCATTTATATACAAAGTCGGGTACAGGAGCGCTAACTCTAACTGCTCTGAATAAATAGGGTATTATTTACACAGGGTAGGAGCTTCAGTGTTACCACTGCCCCCCCCCCCCCTCCCCGGGCCCTGCCGTTATCATTATTGCCCCAGAACTGTCAGGTGCACATTATTAGGTGTGAACAAAACATCCCGTCAAAGGATGAAGGTATCGCGCAAGATTCGAACCCCAACACAACATGTGTACAATCAGACCACCGTGCCCCCGACGATGACTGTATTATAACTTGCATAAATGTATAAGGAATTGCAAAACGTTACAGGAATTTCAAATAAGAAACAAAAACAAAGAGCAAAAAAAACAAACAAACAAAAAAAAAAACCCAAAAAGCTAATTGCCATGATTTTATGCAGTGCCCTGTGCGCAAGATAGGCCGTTCCATTCGAATGACATGAGAAAATATTGCCCTCGATCCCCGCAGTCCCGTATATTGCCTTCGTCCTCGGCACGCTCGATTATATCCGTTTCTAGCTCGTGGCCACATGACAGGCAACAGGGCCACAAGTATCACATTCACTTGCAAACTTTACCTTGCTCTTTACTACATAACATGACGTAGACACTGACTATAGCATATAACCTTGTACCTTACGTAACAACGTGAGCGCATGTTCAGTGTGTGTGTGTGTGTGTGTGTGTGTGTGTGTGAGTGTGTGTGAGACATGGTGAGACAGAACCGGGTACGTTCATTTAAGGAGGCCTTTAAACTGTGCATTGTCAATAACACACACACACGCACACACACACACACACACATCATACCGACGGATTGATCATCAGTGTGCTAGCTCTGGTAATAAAAATGAGCTACAGCAGGTATAAGCTTTCACTTTCTAAATATGTAATATGAACTGGAAAACATCCTGTCTCGACAAGGAAGAAGAAGAAATGACCTTTATGATAATGGCGTGGAGATGCTATACCGGAACATTAAAATGCAGAGCAGTCTTATTTTTCAGAAAGATGGAGAAGAAGAAAATAATGGTGGTGGAGGAAAAGGGGACAAACGAAGCAAAGGAAGAAATTTGAAACTACAGAGGAGTTAAGGAAAAGAAGAAGAAAAACTAGGAAGAACACGGAGATGAAATGCACATTGAAGAAAACAAGACGAGGAGAACAGGTGGAGAATGGAAGGGTAGATGGGGGCGCGAAGCATTATTTACAGCTGATTTGTGCTCTTCGGTTCTTGAACTGATTTCATTTTAGTCCATTTCATTCATTTATTAAGTTTTCACATAAATCATAAAGAATATTGTATTTGTAACATACATCCATGACAATGAAGTATTAAAGGCGTAATTAGTAAATTCAGTATTACAAAGACGATAAAAATATCACATGACGCAGATTTAATTCAAACCAATCTGAAATAGGCCTACGTTCCATTCTTATTGAATTACAATCTTCTTAAAGCAGTTTATACACTATGAGGAATTGAATACTTGAAAATAAGAGTAGCCCATGTCAAAATTTGACTATCATCTTTGGAGGTTTTTTTTTTTATTTAATTTTATGACAAACACAGAAAGAAAGTCGTTGGAAATGGAGGGAACTGCTAAAAAGCAGGGCTTGCGGTTTGCAGTCCCCGCATATTCTAATTAAAAAAAAATGACAAAACCGGGCAAATTACTTGAGAAGAGAATAAAAGAAAGACAGAAAAGAAGTAGGCCTATATACACACATACTGTAGACACATAAACAAACACGAGACAGATCACTTGTAAAAGACAAGGAGAAAAAGTAAGTAAGCGGGAATGAATGACATTAAGATACTATCTACATAGTGGACAAAGAAAAGGGAGAAGGAAGAGGAGATAATTGGTCAAAACCAGGGAACGCGAGGCAAGAGGTTTATAGGCTTATTAAAATTGTAATAGACTTTAAACGATTGTGATAAAAAAGGAACTTGAAATTAACGCGTACAAAGGTATAACTCACTCAGAAATGTAAGTTTTTGTTTAATTTATAGGTAACGGTGCTGAACCTTAAAGCTTCTTTTGTATTGTTATTAAGAGAATTCAAAAATTTCGGACCAGAAAAAGAGAATACAGATTTGGCTAAAATAGTTCTGGTCAAAGGTAAAACTTAAATTCATTTGATTGTCGTGTAGGATATGAATGGACAGTCTCGTTATTTATTACATTATTATTTGTTTAATTACTGGAAAGAGCTTCGCGTAATAATTTGTATTTTCAACTATTTCAGAATGTTTGCATGTTTGACACTCCATAGGCCTATACTGCTATTGTGAAATTGTGCCACAAACCTATTGTGACATCATAAAGCAATTGTGACAGCATAAAGCAATTGTGACATCATAAAGCAATTGTGATATCATAAAGCAAGTGTGGCATCATAAAGCACTTGTGACATCATAAAGCACTTGTGACATTGCGCACAGCTTTTTGTGACATGTAACAAACAATAAATTTACTAGTATTGTGACATCACAAAGCTTTGCTGACTTCGCCCGCTGCTTCGAACGGTAACTGAAAATTCCCTTCACAACATCGCATCCACTACTTTAATCTCGCCCATTTCCATTTCTTTTCTCTCTATTTTTTTTTAAATCCAAACTGTGAAACAAACATAGGCTCCCTAATCTGCCGAATTTCGAGTTTCTTGTTCAAAATATGGGTCTCGATCATGTCGGTGCCTCCAATAGTATTATCTTGGAATTTACCTCTGCCCAGAGTTTTAACCAGAAACTCTCAAGGCAAAGTAGGCATATATTTCTATACCAGTTGGTAATGATGCAAGAATAAAAAAAACCAAACAAAACAAAACAAAACTCGAAGCTTTGCCCATGGATACAGGGTGCGCTTGCAACAAACATGTCGAGCAAAATCGATTTTTTTTTTTTCGAGCGTCCAAACTATAAACATCCTGATTTTCGAGTACAAACGGATTTACGATTACGGAACGAGCTGTATTAAATGATGCGAGATAAGTAGGGCGAAGGTGAAGAAACCGAAGAAAAGGTCTTAAATGTTACATTCGTTCCGCGTATGTGCGCAAACATTCATGAGTTACTCAATATATCCCCCGACCTTGTAAATCGCGCCAAAAAGCGACTGGCGAATGATAACGCGTTTTCCGAAGTCATTCAGCAGTGTGGCATGCAGACACACACAGACAAACACACACACAGTGAAATGGAGTCAGTGTGTGTGTGTGTATTAGTGAGCATGCAACTATAGAAAATCCATACACTGGCATTGCTGCATGTTCAACCGTATGTGAAATGCGAATGGGGATGAATGTTGCGTGCCTGCAGTGCTTACCGGACAGGCCGCGCGAGCGAGCGAGCATCTCCAGTCGAACATTGCGAAGATCTTTTTGGGTATCGTTTGTTCAGCGACAACGGAAAGAGGTTGGGAATGAAATGGCATAGGCACGTGGTTTCTCGTGACCAACAAGAGAGTGGACATCGGGAAAAGGCGTGAAAGTGGAATGTATCGGGATATAATTTCTATTTGAAAGGAATGTTCCGCTACTTTAAAGTGACGAGACGAAAATTCTGTGGGACAAAAGTAAGTTATTTCATGTTTGATTTTCAGTTTTCCTCGCCACTTGAAATCGGAGTCCAACGCAACGCCAACGGTAGAGTCTTGACTCATGTTTCTTTTGCGCACCGGCGAGCGATAGGAATCGTGTCGGTTGGATAGCATGCTTGATGCAACCCTTTTCGGAAGAATACAGTTTGTATGTTGTGAAACTGGTTCGAAATCGTAGTTGACCATGACACATCTGAGCTAAAAATGCTGTGTTAGACGCAAGGAATCCATATGATTTAATGAACGATGGAATCGGTAGTTTAATAATTGCCTTTTCAATTTATTTTGCAGTTTAGACCGTTTTTCTAGTGCTGTAAAAGTGTGTGTGTGTGTGTGTGTGTGTAATCGGCAGCCGTCTCTTACCCGAGCCTTGTTATTTTGTGAGTCACAGAGACCAGACTGGTCCAGAGTGTTCTTTCTCGCAAATTCGAATGAACAATGGCTCTATAAAACCCTTGTTCATAGATCTGTTATGACTTTTAAAGGTATTTGCATTGTAGGTACTTTAGAATCATTTAAGTTAACCATGTTAACAGCAGACCAAGTTTAGTTCAAGACATGTCAATGTTACTTTCCATTTTTTTTTTCTCTTGAAAATAAAATGCATCCTATCTAGGTTATAGTATGTGATTGAATTTGAAAACTAGATCAAGTTCTCTATGGTGTCAAGATGGCAGTGTCTATCTAGATACCATACAAATACAATGCTCTGGTCTAAATAGGCGTCAAGTTGCCTTCTGTCTGGCTTTGGGCCGTTGTCACATGTGGTAGAATATTTCTAGAGAGGGTTTTCTGCAGATTCATATTGTAATTGTATGGTTACCAAAATCTTTGAGCATAGAACATAGCTCTACATTAACATAGATCTAGCCCTACATCTAAATAGAGTCTACACAAATTTTACTAATAGTTGGGTAAATTACCATAGTATTATCTAAATTTCGAAGCGAGTCCGAATTTCGGCACTGATTTTAGAATTTATCTTCTGTCAGTCCGAGGATATCCTCAACATCATTTTCAGCTGTTTCTTTTTCTTTTAATTGAATGTTGGCTGACAGTACACTAATGAGTGCCTAACATCGATGAGTGGATTATTTGATTGTTGTAACAACCTTTGCTTTATCCTGTGAGATGCTGTTTGACCCTCCCCTTTTTTTGGGGGGGGGGGAGGGGGGGGGAGGGGGGGGGTGAATATAGGCTCCCTAAATGTGAAATCATGGTAGGCCTAGGGCCTACCTAAAGTAAGTCCTAGAATTATAGAACTAGTAGAAACTCTAGACTTCTAGAGTAGTAGAGTGAAATCATGGCACCTAAACAAAAGTAAGTCCTAGAAACTCTAGACTAGTAACTTTAGGACTACCCATGCTATTTACTCTTTTGTTTTGTTCTTTTTTTATAGATAGATTCTAGCTTTAATTCTAAGTTATCAAAACAGAGCTAGCAATTTATCAGCACACTGATGGCTTAGGACAGGAGAGATATGTGTTTTTCTTAGATTCTAGATCCTATTTTGGGTCTATGTGTATGTTTTCATTAGCCTATGTACTTGCCACTACAATGTACTTTGGTCCACAGCCTCACATATTAACCAGAAATATTCATTCTTCTCATTAAAAAAAAAGAAGAAAAATCATCTGCACAGAAGATTTAAAAGATTATCTCCAGAGAATAATGTTTTCATAAATAATGTACCGGTAATCTTCACATGATGTTGACTATTCGAATAGCTTAATAGAATGATATAGTATTGAATTTAAATGGAATCATTTTCACCCTACTGAAAGTCACCATTAAGTATTAAACTTAAGGGCTTATCGGTGATTTGCATGTAACAATATGTCTATTTGTTTTTTCTTTTGGCTGAATAGTCTTATAATATTAATAAATGATAACTTTTTCTGCATGTCTTCAGGCATAAGTGGTAAAACTGGCTCTCTGCCTATTTGAACATTATCCTTATTTCTTGGGGTTTTGTCCACAATTCTGTATTGGCAAGCATGCAAAAGCCTGTAGTATGGGGGCATGCAAAGCCTGTCGTGAATGTTGTTCATTTGCACAGGCATGGTACTGTAAGTCCAGTCTGCAAAGTAAATACATAGCATGTACCAAACCAAGCAAGGTACTGCATTTGTTTGAGTGTCATTTGCTCTGTTTGTGTCATACCAGTGAAAGGAAATTCTGAATAGCCCCCTCAAAACTTTTGAGATAAGTATAGGCCTATTGTACATGGGGCTAATGTCTTCTGGTCCAACATGATTTTAAAGTGTAAGAGTGGGGAGGTGATATTCATGACACACTGTTATCATGTCAACGTAAGATACAGTTTACAATAATTTATCTTGCCTGCTTTTTCATACACCAATCCAAATTATTTCCAAGTTTCAGACTTATTTCTGAAATTCAATGGTTTGGTCTCTGCTTTTCATTCATTTTTTATTTATTTGTTTTTTAACACTAGGCCATATTGCCAGTGACCATACACAGCTTCCTTGCAAGATTAACTTTTCAGGATATTGAAAATGATAACAAAAGAATGAAACATTTAGAAATAAAAAACAACAAAGCAAAACATTAGGCATATCCCAAGAATAGATAAGATACAAGGAATGTTCATGTTATAATGGAGATTGCTTTCTGATATGTCACTTTTGTAGTGTGGTTTTCATTATTGGGTCATGATTACACACTTTTCCCCACTTATTCCACTGATGATGTATACATGTATAAAGAACACTTTATAACAATAATTTCATATGCCTATAGATAGTTTTCATTGTGACCCCCTTAATTCTTCCATCTATTTCTCTGTTTCTGTCCTTTTCTCTCTGTAAGAGGACACAAACTAAAGGGGGAAAAAGGCTGAAAAATATTTAAATCTTGAGCAAGCCTCACCACTTTCCAAAAGAAGTTTGGCAAACTGTCATTTATAATCCCTCCTGTCTATGATCGAAGGTCTACATTGTAGCTGGGCATGACAATCATAAATAACCATGCCTGTTGTTTGCTGTTTTTGTGTGTTTTTTCGTTTCCTTCAACATTCCGTCTAAGGGGCTATTTCCATGGAATGTTCTATTTATTTGCAGAAGGGGGGGGGGGGGGGTTGGAGGGAGGGGCAAGGAATACTGTACCACATAGTAGGACTGTGCCTGCTTGAAAACATTGCCATATTTTTTCCTTCATTCGTAGCAAAAGGACCCCAACACTTGGAGGAATCCAAGCCTTTTTTGGTATTTATTGTAGTTTCCTTGACAGCTTTCTTTTTTTTTTTTTTTTTTTTTTTGGGGGGGGGGGGGTATTTGATTGTTTTGTTTTAAGAGGAAATGCAAACATGTAAAACAGCAATCAACATGTACTGTAGATACAATACTCCGCAAACAGAGATTTATACATTCAAACAAAAACAAAGTAAACAATGATGGCAAGAGAGTGCTCAATTTTCATATCAAGAGATAAGGGTTACATACATGTAATGTAATCATGTAGTGTAGTGGTGATAAAAATTTCATCTTTGCGCTCATGTTAATTGATGTAGGGCCTTCTCCATAATACCCATTTTCTTAGTTTTTGCTGGGAAAAATGTTGTTCTTTGCATATTTTCTCCCTTTTGCTTGGATTATTATCATTTTTTTTTTTTAAAGTGTAAGTACTTTTAATGAGGTTTTGTAGCACGATCATGTATTACATTGGGGGGGGGGGGTGATCTCAGTCTCTTTTTCCCCCTAACAATGAAAGTTGCAAGGAGTGTACCAAGCAATGTCTCATCCCAGAATGTGTAGTTTTTCAACAACGTTGTAGTTCTCATGACAGTCCTTCAGGCCCTATGCAATGGCAGTACAACACCACCAGAAGCAAGACTGGATTGTGAGTTCAAGGGTGTGTATAGTTGGTTGAGGTGAGGATTTAGCTTTTAACGTTTTGCGAGATATTCAGAAACCACTCTATGAGATGTCTAAGGGGTATCAAAAGTTATTTGATGTAAAATCGGTTTTGAAATGGCTGAGATATCAAAAAACAAGGTGAAGCAAAGAGATCCTAATAAAAGGCGTGGCCTGTCGCCTTTTATCATTATCACTTTTTTGGATATCTCAGCCATTTGAAAACCAATTTTCATCAAATAAACGTTGAATCCTTCTTAAAATTACATGCTCTTTCATATTTCATAAGAGGTTTCTCATTATCTCATTTAGGAATGTTCAAAACATGAATCCCCACCTCCACCAGTACTGTACAGTCCCTTTAAGCTTGTTTTCATGTGTCATCCGGAGTCCTCCTGCCAGGGCCCCATTTCATAAAAGATGTTAGGATAGCAACTCTTGCTGGAATGGCAACTTCCAATAGCGACAGCCAATCAGGAGGATGGATTCTTGTCATTACCATGACAATTGCCATTCCAGCAAGAGTTGCTATCATATCGACATTTTATGAAACGGGGGCCTGGACAGGGGGACTTTAACAGGGTACAGGCCTAAGTCTGACTTCATTAAAACAACCCCCCCCCCCCCTCCCTCTGTTAGAGTCCTGTGGCCCTGTTGCATAAAAGTTGCTTTCAAATTATAAATCAGAAAAT
This sequence comes from Diadema setosum, assembly GCF_964275005.1. Taxonomy (NCBI): domain Eukaryota; kingdom Metazoa; phylum Echinodermata; class Echinoidea; order Diadematoida; family Diadematidae; genus Diadema; species Diadema setosum. Next base: position 23,261,835 of record NC_092690.1, on the reverse strand, counting down.
CAAACATCTGTAAGTCTATGAATATTCAATTCTGATTGGCTGACACCTAACTTATGTTTGATTGCATCTTTTTTTTTATACATAAGGGCCCTGGTCATGTAGCACGTGGTCGGCATACGTTTCTATGGAAACCAGTAATGTTTCTCCTTGAGAGAGGCGGCAGTTTCTCACGTGCACATACGTGCATTCCGCCACAAACAGCGCAGGTCACCGGAAGTATGTACCGTGTGTGTATTTGTGGGATTCTAAATGAGGCATGTAAACATTGCTTTCCAAGTTCGTGATGTAGAAATGTTGAGGAAGAATGTCACCAAAGATGCAGATGACTGCCTTCTTGGTATGCCTTCTCTGCTGTTCTCCTTTTCCTGCTGAAAAAAAAAGACAAAACTAAGATTTTGTTGGAAGTTTTTAAAGGTATTTCTGTCATAGTTGACTGAAAAAGGTTTGGATGCATGTTTTAAGATATGTAATGTATATCAATAAAGAAATTAGAGGAGTACCTTTTGATTTTTGTACTATGCTCCACTTTCTGTTATACAACTGAGAAATAGGAATTCATGTTGTGGGTAATCATGCAAAAGGAAGAAAATTAAAGATGAAGTTCTCAGTAAAAGATTCTTCCCTTTTGTCTTCAGTCCAGACAGTTGCAAACATGCACCGTGATGTCTAATTTGTTGTAGAAGAAGAGACAGAAGAGAGAGAGAGGGAGAGCTAGAGGGAGGAGAGAGATTTAAGGTAGTGCTGCCTTTGAAAAATATTTCTATCTGATGCGGTTAGTGTGCGGGGGTCGCGTAGCTGCGGACATTTTCATGAAAATGCATTATTGAGTACAAATGATACACCTAACTGCCTCCTAGAGACCCATTGACCAGATTTAGCTTTAAACCGATTGTCAGCACAATAAATTACCCTCCATGTTGGTGAATTTCATATTGTCATAGTTCAACTAGTTTCCCCTGACTGTGGACTTGCTTATTTATAGGAGCTGTGTCATATCGTTTGTATCCCCTTGGGATAGATTTCTGACTTTATTTGTCTCTTTAAAAAAAAAAGAAAAACAAATCTACACCAAGACCTAGGCATTATTCAAAACATTTGATCCATATTCAACCTTTTTATGACCAGTGTATGTGTAGGAAATTATATACTTTTCAATTTCAGCAGAATTTCCATTTCAATAAGGTCACTGACATTTTGTCTTTGTCAAGAACCCTTTAATAGCCACTGAAGATTCTGTACATAATGGCATATGGTTCACTAGAAGGTATGGCAATATTGCTCGCATTTCGACAACTTAAATGATATTGCTCACAGCATGTTTGTTTTTGGTCAATTGTAAGTTATGTTTATTTGAAAGCCTATTATGACTTTACCAAGAGAATGGTGTGTCACAGAGGTAATTCTGATCTAGAGATACATTTGTTGACCTTTTACCTTTTTGTATTACATTTAAACATATATTCTACATGAAAAAAATTGTAAGTCATAAAGTTATTAATTAATAATAAAAGGGGACGGGTGGTTTTGGACGTTTTGGTGACCAGTGGGTTAATGATCTGAAAGCTCTTAACAGTGTGCTCAGGCTTAATTTGTTAGCTTAATTTGTCAAGCTGAACTTGTCAAGCTCTTTCACTATTATCATCCAGTGATCCGATCCATCCACACTTGACCTAGATGTACATGTAGATTAGCAAGCCTACTCAGGTGTAGCAAATGTGCCTCAGTCCAAGGGGACGGCCATGGTGGCACAATAGGGATTAAGGCGATTAGGTAATCTCTAATCTGTGACAGTTAGTTTCCAAACATCTCCACAGGTCTGTGAAGGAAGCATTCTAGCATGCATTCCAATTCAAAATATATTGCCTATAACAGAGACTCCAACTCTCCCGCCGAAACCCCATTTTTTTGCAAAATCTCCCGTTCTCCCTCTTGAGATTTAATTTCTCCCGCCCTCGCTCTGTGTCTCCCGCTTGAAATTATTTCTTACTTAATACCACCGAATGTTGAAAAATAAGCCTTAGATAGCAGGAGAGAGCATCTAGAACCCCAGAGCTTCCAGGGCCCTTAAGCGGGCCCTGGTCTCCAGCTGCAAGGAAATTCTCGCTTCGCGTTCATGATGTGCGCTTCGTGCCAAGTTTGAGTCTCCCGTTTGCTAGGGGTTTCAGGCAGGAGAATCTCCAGATCAGAAGGTGCTTGGGGTTGGAGTCTCTGCTATAACTGTGTTAAAAAGCACCTGTAGTTAAATTAAACCAAAGCCTATTAATGTGGACTGAGTGAAAGCAGCAAGTTTGGTAGAACACATCAGTGAAAGTTTGAGGAAAACTGGACATTCGATTCAAAAGTTATGAGTTTGCAAAGTTCCAGTGCTGCCATTGCTGGACAAGAAGGTTCCCTAGGAGTCGAGTCTGTAGCTAAAGTGCACGAATATACGTGATGCAGATGAAAAACAAAGCAAATGAGTGGATTACCAAAGTGAAGCTTCTGTGTACCTTCAGACAACACAAAACAACTTTCATATTCATGGTAGACATTCATACTCTTTTTAAAGTCCTTTTTTTTTTTGCCCAGCTTACAAATACTAGTAGTTGTATCCAAACTCTTCCAGTTTGTACTAGTAGTGTAGAATAGCAAACTACAATGATATGTTATATTGTAAACTAGAATCTGATGTATGTTGAGAAAGTTGGCATACATAGACTGACCCTTTCAAAAACCCTGTCATAATTCTCATATGAAGACTTGTGAAAGCAAAGGCAGGTTACCCTGTGATACATACTGTGCTAATTTTTGGTGCAAAATATGTGAATTTTCCAAATAATTAAATTGCATTATCTCCTAA